>NC_081435.1:17207669-17440169 GCF_949786415.1 Peromyscus eremicus
CTTATGAAGGGCTCCTGCAAGGCAAGCCCATGTTTTGAGATGCAGCTCTAGGGGGAAGTGTTTTCAATGTCTAGTTATTTCTGAGGGTTTGTTAGGAAAAGCTCCCTCCATGTAATTAAATGTGAGCTTCATGGTACTTTCAAAAACGCTTCTAGGATTCTCAGAATTAATTTATAGGCTTGAGTTACCCAATGAGATTAGTTAATTTGTCAAGTAAATATAAAGTAAAATAGATTAGAATAGAATCAGAATGGATTCAAAGAATCGATTTTTTTGAAACTAAACAATTTGTAACAATGCAGTCAAGATAAAGAAGAAAAAGTGGGGGACAGATATCAGATTAACCTGTTAGTAGGTGGTGCCTAGTTAGATCAATGCAAATAACAGTGATAATCATTTACTTCCCATGTGTTAAATCTTTGTGATCATAAATATTTGATGTCAATGTTTATTCATATTGCATGAAAGAGTCTTTAGAAAAATTAGTACTGTGTACAATGAGCAGAGGCCAAGCAATCAAAGAGTAGGTGAGACAAGGTGAAAGCAGAAGGATTGTCACACGTTTAAAGTATGCCTGAAAAGCAACTACAATACAACACTGTAAAGAATCAGGTGTTGTTTTATCATTTCATTTCACAGGTTATAAATCTGAAACAGCTAACTCAGGGAAGGAATCCATTTGTGTGGACTCTAGCTTAGTAAGTTTACATTGAGCATGTTTATATACTTCTCTTCCCATTTCAGCTCTGTACAGCAACGAGTGGTGATAATTTACATGATCTATAATCAACAGCATTTTAACAAGTGTGGTCTATTTGTCCTGCTAACCTTGGCATGCTAACTATTGGACTATTTGATCATATACTTAACAACATGTATTATTTGTTTCTAAGGGTAACATTTATAACTCTACCTATATTACCAGGAGCTAAAGCAACAGTTGAGTCTTGAGAGCATTCTTGAGAACAGTCCCAAGTCTCTAAAAATAAAATACAGTGCCACATTTCTAAGTGACACCAACAAGGCGTACAAGGGCAGCTCATTCTTCCTGTTTTCAAATGACTATTGATACATAATCAAAATGATCATTCAGCTTAGGTTGTCTCTACATCTTTATCCACATCAGATACCAAGAATTTCTTCCACTGTTAAGGATTTGAATTACCTCAAAGAGAAGATTCTTTGTCTGAAGTTCTGGAAATAGATCTGGTCCTCACTAACTCTGTTTGTCCCAGTGCACATTATCATCATCATGGTCAGGTAGCATGTGTCCTGCTACAGGAAGCTGCCCAACTGCCATAGATTTCCTTAGCTATTTCTTGACTCAAAAAAGTAAAACATGAGACTTTAGTCACCAGGAAGATCTCCTTTTCTAAATACATATAAAACCTTAGCCTTCTTTCTTCACTACTAGAAAAAGAGTATTAGATTATGCTTACCTAAATTCTGAGTAATACAGTCATTCTCCATGCTTTAAAAGGCCGGGAAAGATAGTAGCCCATACATACAACTGTCAAGTAGACTTTAGGATTTGTCAAATTAAAAAAGGAAAGATATTTTAAAGTATATAAAATCCCTTTCTATATGACGTTGTTCATTATCTCTCAACAATATTATTGCTTCATTCAGAAGGTAGAGAAGGCTGGAAATCAACTAGAATAAGTTATCACCACATAAAGGAATGAAGGGACATGATTTTGAGAAGCAATAAGGGACAGGTACCAGAGGAATTTATGTGAGAGCCTTTGCAGACAGAGTAATTAATACATTGCATATGGAATCACCCGTTGAGGGATGGGATTGAAGTAATTAGTATGAAGTTTTAATAAAGGACTCAGACATGTATTTAGAGGAAAGAGAATGCTATGATGTACAATTAATAATGCCTAGGCTGGGATGAAGCACAGAGGACACTGGCTCTTTGGCTGGTTTTCCCTATTCACCCATCAGCCAGTCAGCTAAGAATGTGCCTTAACGAACATTTTCTACAGCAGGCTCCCAGGGGTGACTTGTCTGTGGAAATCAGGGAAATCTAAAAACAGCTCTGTTCTGTTTCAGAAAGGTAAATTAACCTTCTATGGAAAGCAGAGGTGTGGAGGCTTTAAACAAACTCATTACAAGCTCGAGCACACATTTAGTGAATGGAATTGTGACTTAGAACCTCACAGTGCCCAATGTCCCTGGGGCCCAAGAATAACAGATAAAGTACAAACAGGGGCTTTCAATTAAACAATGTAAATGAATGACAGCATGTCTTATCCTACAGTGCCACTCTTAAGTGTTTCCTTGTTCAAAGGAGTATTATAGGATACAAAGAGCACAGATTATAGCAGTTCCTCATACATATGTGTATGTATAGTCACCTGATTTTACAAACTATACCTTTAATACTCCAACAAGAATTTCCAAGTCAATAAGCATACTGGTGATATCTGATTGGTGGTCATTGTTGGTGGACCTGTGCATTTAAGCATGTTGATTCTTCAGAATTTTAGGTAGCACTATCAAAACAATCTCTTCGATGAGTAATAGGCTCTATAAATGAAACTACTGTGAGACTGGGGATAACAAATTAGATTGTAGTTATATACAAACAATGGAGAAGGAACGAAGGTCGTGAAGGTAATGAAGAATGAGTTGCCTCCTGCCTAATCTTCCCTCCCTTTATCTCCACAATGTTTCATGGTGTGAGTGATATCCAGATTTTGTCACTAAAAAAGCATTTTCCAAGTTGCATCATGCAGCAGTGTGTCTCACAGTAGAACAGTCATTCAGGTGTATCAGTCACTGTTTATTGACTATTTTCATTTGATTTATTAAAAAATGCAAGGAAGTGGGTGCTGATAACAACATCCCATAGCCATCACTGCTTGGAGGAAAAATATTCCTAAGATAGGTTATTAATTTGAGGATTTAGAAGTAACCTCTTTCTTCTCTTCCCTATCTTCTTTCATATCCTCCTTCTCCTCTTCCTCATCTTCACACTGGAGGATATGGATTCGTCTATGTATCTGGAAGAGAATTCATATTTGAGAACTGGCCCAATGTAAAACATGTATTTTGTATATAGTGATAAGTTATAACATTTATCACATCTTATTTGAAAAGAACCAGAGAGATCAATGTTGTTACTCAGCACATGAAAAGAAAATGTTGAAAAACAAGTTGTCTCTTTGCTCTAGTCTCTAGGTTATTTCTCTGTAAGTGTGTCACCTGATAAAGGGGACTTTAATGTGTCTTATTTAGTATATATAGACAAAAGTAAACTGTACCCATTAGTCAAGCCAGGTACTCAGAACTGAAAAAGCATACACTAAGCACTGGAAAGTATGAAGTCTTATGAGAGATATTTCAGATGAATTAATAAAGGTGTATAGCTCTGAGAATCAGCTAGGGAAAACGTTATACTTTGTTTTATAAATGTAAAGAATGAAAGATTGAATTATACAGATTAAGAGAATGCCATATAAGTATTTATGAAATAAATTAAATTTTAAATATGTTCATTGAGTCACTGATGCCTCATTAACTGAATGCTTATGGAGTATAACTGGTCACGTGTTATGTGAGGATGACATAATGCTGAAGAACCAATGAATCTGTCCTTACTAAGAATACAGATGAGTACAATGAGTAAAATCATAAGTAATATTATATGGAAGAAAGGTGCAGGGAGAAGCTTCATGAAGACATAGCAGTTCCCAAAACATCTGAAATGTATGGTGAGAGAAACAGCTTTTATGCTCCTTTATTGATATGAAAAAATAAAGGAAAAACACCTGATGAAGAAATAGAAAATGCAAGTTCATTCATGAGTGTCTGCCGAGGCCTTGGAATAGGAAAGAGTGTACCTTCTTTAAAGAAGTTTTGGAAAACCATTTGACCAGAACATGATAAAGGATGGGGAAAGTGGGTGAGAGGGCTATGAGCCAAAGCAGATAACTGGACCAGCATCACTGTATAGGAGAGAATTGCTGTGACTTGTTTTGTAGAAATCTTTGTGTGAGTCTGAGAATAGTGAAGAGAAAGTGAAAAATTAGAGAAAACAGTGAAGCAGCCAGTATGGAATTCCCTCAAGATATTTTTGGAACTGCCATGCAGAAATGCCATGGAAAGAGAAAAAGCAGATGATTTCAAATACATTTGGTTTTATAGTAAAGAGATTAAATAACTGGATATTCTTTCAAAGATTGGAAGGTGGGTGTGGTTAGTAGATTTCTTTCTATTTACCAAGTATACTGTCCCTTGTACTAAGATTCTATAAGCTAAGAAACTCATGAGTAGTATAAGTTAATAAATGGAAAGATTTGGGAAAACTCTTTGATTTGCCCAGGGAGTCTGTTTTACCCTTGTTGACTCATAGAAACAGTCAACACTGAGTGATCTCAGCCTCAGTTCTCACTGACATGGAACCTGTCACCTCAGCCTGGTAGAAAAGACTTTGGGAATTTAGAAGCCTCAAAAAGGAAATCCATGGACATAATATAGGAAGAATCACATGAGAGCCACAGGGACTTACAAGTGAATACATTTGAGAGGTGATGAAAGGAATCCCTTGAGGCTGTTCCAAACCTGTTAGAAGGCTGACAGCTGGAACGGGAAACACATAGAACTCATTGCATGAATAGTGTTTCAAGAGTCCAGGTATGTGAAATGCTCCTGACTTGAGTAGGAGTGAGCTTCCCAGAGTAGCAAATACATATTCTTCCATCTATAAGAAAGTCTTTTTTACACTCTCTTTAACAATTCATCCATGCATCCCTTGTATGTTCTAGACTGGGTGGCAAAGATGGAGAAAGTTAAAATATGTTCCTTTATGTTTTGAAATATGAACAAGACAGACACCCCGCAAAGGGCATGATAGGGGCCTCCATAATGTCCATTGTCCAAGTGTCTTTTCCCTCTGCTGTGCCTGCACACTTTCTACTTCCTAGCTCTAAGTTTCTACTCAAGGAAACACAAAATAATCTGAAAGACATCTTTTTCCTCATCGAAAATTTCTACACAGGACAAGGAAAAGGGCATGTGAATTAAGTGCTAAGCATTACCAAATAAAGTAAAAATAAAAACACTAAATTAAGTATAAACTTCAAACCTTTTCAATGTGGATCATGAAGATTTCAATTTCCCTGTGTCATTTTCCTGCCTGATATGTAATAAAGCTCAGGTTAGTAATTATAGCATATAAACTGAAACTTCAGTGTGCTTTTCTTACTTCTAATAAGCCAGTTTAGGAAAATAGGTTTCAGAAAAACCTCAGATCTTCTATTGTGTTTCCTCCTCACATTTTCTCATTAATGAAACACCACTGTCTCCATATACCAAAACTTAAAATGTGCTCTGGCACACTCTGGGCCTCTGAAGGTGTGGCTCCTTGCCTCCACCTCCATCTGCTTCATTTGATATCAGCTTCACACTGTGTAATCTTCACAGAGACCCAGAGCTCTCTCTTTATGAACTCTATGGAAGCTTGCCCTTTAGTTCAAAAGTTAGTAGGCAGCAGGTTGGGACCATAGCTGAGTTATAAGAAATCACAGTGACTGATGTCAAGAAATAAAGGTGAGTTGGTCACAGATATGCGCAAAGAGAGGGAAATGACTAAAAGGATGATTACACAGGTGAGCTTGGAGCTAATGTAGCCTGGTCATGATGAGCTCAAGATGCTTTGGAGTCTTTGTTTATTTGGAGGGAAGCTGATATCAGAGCAGGCAGGCACCTGCTAAGGGACATAAGTGAGTTTTGGTATAAATAACAACCTCACCTGTCCCATTAGTGCAGGTTGTGTGTCAGGGAGTGCAACTTTATATGAAGTTAACTGCTTCAAAGGGGAGAACTCCCAACTTCAGGGTGGTCCTGAGACTGTTTCCATACTGCATGGTCTAACATTCAATTTTCTTGCTATTGAGGAATTGGCAGAATGTCTGTTGCTGTTCAGAGAGGTTTCTGTCTCCAGTCATTTTATTGTGACCCTTCCAAAGGTGAATGTAGCCTTTCATTTGAGTGGTGGGGGCCGGGGGGTGTAAAGAAAAGAACAAAGGGATATGATCTCTTCACCAGATGAGTGTTCTGAAACAGGGTTTGTCTAGTGACCTGATCTACAAAGGAAGCATTCAGCTAAGTTTAGACCACATTGGATGATCAAGGACACTCTACAGATAACTGATGAAGTTTCCATGAGGTTAAGAGCAGAGGACCCTCAGGGCACCTACAATACTGGAAATAACTATCCACAAAGAAACCCCAGCATATATGTGTTCAACAGTTTAAAAGCATTGTCACATTCTGAATGTTTTTTTTTAATATCACAAAAGAATAATAGTAATTTGTTATGACATTTTAAATATAACAATTAACAGATTTAATATAATTAGTTCTAAAAACTTTTGAAATTGCTGGGCTCCAGATATTTTGATAATTTCTGACTCCCAAGATACTCTTTCATTTGGAAATTGTTGTAATGGACTTGGATGAAGAGGGCTCTTTAGTATATTCTCAGGACAAGGGAAAGGAAAAAATTTGTGAAGAATGCATCAGGCTTTTCAGCGGAAATGGGTAGACAAAAGCTCCCATCAAAGGAGTGGATGGTGGCTGCTGTTTGGGGCATGAAGATGACTCTATAGTGACAAGTTTTACTGTCTACTACATTCAGCTTGTGCTTATAACTTTGAGATTTATTCGTTTAATCTACAGAATGACTCTGACTAACAGTAGCAAATCACGAAGGCAAAGTGTCATTCCTGGACATGAAGTCAGAAGAACGTAAGGAGTGACCAGGCTTTATTGTAAAAACATCCTGTTTCTTCTGTCAGAGTAGATAGGTTGCAGATTCTGTGTGGATTACTTGCAGATGGACTTGTGGCCATTTCCAAGCCCAGTTATCAATGAACCTGACACAGTCCAACATAACCAAGTCTATAATCTCTAGGCTTGTGGTTTCCTTCACTTGGCACACAGACCAGATGTCCTTGACATACTGCAACATGAAAGTAGAGATTTGAGATCAATACCACAGAGGAACCTAGAGGATCCAGAACTGAGGATATCTGGAAATGAAAACTTCCCTCCTTTGATCTTATTGCCTGGTCATACTCAAATGCTCAAGAAACACTGTTTCATAGAGTTTATCATTATTTATATTATTTTATTTTGTGATGTTAGTTCCTCTGTGTGCACAGGTGTATGTATGTGAGAGTACCTGTGTGTATATGTATATGTGTATATATGCACATACACAAGAAGGACAGATGTCAGTGCTGGGATTAAAGGCATATGTCAATATGCCCAGTATAGATTCCTTGATCTCATATGCAACTTCTGACTCTTACAATAACTCTGCCTCACCTTTCTAAAAGTTCCCTTAGCCTTGGATGTAGGAGTGTCATATAGATGACCTATTTAAGGCTGAGCATTCTATAGTAGCTTATTCTCTGTATGTTGGCCACTTCCCTATCCATCCCCAAAACTGGTTAAGGAATTTGATCTTAAGCAATTAGTCATATGTAAACCGTGTCCAACCCCAGAAGCCTGGTTTTCTTGTCTGTCATTGGTGCCTTAAATGATCCCTGTTCTCAAGGAACATTAAAGGATGAACCTGTTTCTATAATATGTGCATGAATAAAAGAATTATGCATACTTCATTTATAAAATACTACATACAAATTAATATGTACACAAATTAATGTATACAAATTAATATGCACACCACAGCTATGTGCATAGCAATTGAAAGTATTGAATGAAAGCAGAGATAAGTATTTCTTTCATCATTCTAGCAAAGTTATCCAGATGTCTGATCCACATCTCAGTTCCTAGAGTATTTAATAGATAATCAGTTGTTATGATTAACAACATATATATTTATTTTATGCCAAAAGTTTTCAAAAATAACACTAAGCAGTATCAAAAATATTAGTCCTGGGGTCAACATTAAAATCTGCTAGAAGTCAGGAAAGAAAGAAAAGCTCTCCTCCTCTCCTCTCCTCTCCTCTCCTCTCCTCTCCTCTCCTCTCCTCTCCTCTCCTCTCCTCTCCTCTCCAAAAATCCCTCATGCACCAGGGATTTATTCTGATTCTACCACCATGGGGCTCCAAGGAAATCAAGCTACACCATTGTCTCATCAAGCAGAGGGCTTACTCTGGTCCCATGCAGGCTCCATAGCCATTGATCCAACTTTCATGAGTTCCCACTACTTGGGTTTGGTCATCTCTGCAAGTTTCCCCATAACGATCCTGATACACTTGCTCATAGAATCCCTCTTCTCTCTCTGACTATACTCCTGGAACTCTGCCTGATGTTTGGCTGTGGATCTCTTCATCTGCCTTCATCAATCATTGGAGAGAAGCTCTGTGATGAGATAGTATTCACCGATCTGGTCACTGGGGCAAGCCAGTTTACTTCAGGCACCCTCTCCACTATTTCTAGTAGTATAAGCTGTGGTCATCCTTGGGGATTCCTGGTAACTTCCCTAGCACTGGGTTTATCGTTATCCCCATGATATCTCCCTTCATCATGGTATCTTTCTCATTGCTTTCTCACTCCATCCCTGTTCTACCTCATCCATACCATTCCCTTTTGTTCTCATTCTTCATGCCTTACATTCCATTGTCCACCCCTCAATCACATTTCTCCCATTGAGATCTCATCCATTTCCCCTTCCCAGGCAGATAGGAGCAGGGAGAAGAGTCATGCATGTAACCCTTCTCCCTTCTCCCTTCCCTTATAAGAGGTCACATAAAATGGCAGGAAGCACCACCTCCTTTGGGCCCCATGGTCCAAGGTCATGGGCAGAGCAAATAACACTACAGGATGATGATGACAGTGATGGATGAATTGATTGATAGATGATAGATAGATAGATTGATTGATTGATAGATAGGCAATAGGCAGGTAGGTAATATAAAAATAGATACTGGATGATAGATGATGAATAGAATATAGGAGATAGACTAGAAAAGATGGTGAATAAATAATGGATATATGCATAGATGATAGATATAGACATGATATGTGGAAAACTAATAGATAATAGATAAGTAAATGGTGTTTATATGTTTACTTCCTCTAATTTTCAAGATATAAAAAGTTCATTCCTATAGCCACACAGTGCCAGCTGCACAATAGAGCCAGGTGTCCAGTCAGTTTGGCTTACTTTGGGTCACATGGGGACAAGTGTTCTTCTTCCTCTCATTACTCAAAAAATGAAAATAAATTGTATGTTAAGCTTCAGATTGACTCAACATGTGATAACAGTGCTCTACTCCCTTCCACAGAAAGATTTAATGTAACAATAAAAAGGAAAAAGGAAAAACATTAGAGACAACAAGGATTCCAATTTTTTTTATTGTTCTTGGTGAGAATATGAGAAATGGAACTTTATAAATTGCCAACATTGTTCACAAAGGTGGCCCCAGCTATGCAATGTGCTGTTCTGTTCATGACTTTGTATGTAACAGCGTTTGATTTTTCATTGAGGATGAGAGAAAACAATGGTTTCTCTCTGGTGGAAATTAAAATGAAAAATTCTGACACTAAATCTGGATTCAGAAACCTATACATCATATCTCCTCATTGTAATTTCTTAGATTTGTCTCAAATAGTTTTACCTTTACTGATAAATGAAAGAAAAATTCATATTTGATTTAGTTCCCAAGATGGAAGAAAAAAAATTGGTTTAGTTTTCCAGATCGGCACTGGTTCTTAGTATTATGGATGGGGAAAGAACACTATCACTCAGAAAACTTAAATGCACTTAAGATTTGTCATTATCAAAAATTTTTATATCAATTCATCACATATGTAGTATATACAATTATAGTAAGAATTTTGGCAATTTCCTCCTAAAACCACTGGTATATGTATACGAACATATTCTGATATATACATAAATGTCCCAGCACTTCCAACATCATCCTCTGGTAGTTTGACCTTTTACAGAATTTCTTGGAAATTTAGAACACAAGCCTTCAAGACAGTGTCAGTTAAGACCTTTAGTGTGACTGCATACCAACATCAGGTATTACTGAAACCATCACTTTGGCTCAGTAAAACAACTGGAGTTTATGCCTATTTGATATTAAATCATCAATCATAAGGCTTCTTCAACAGAATGTTCTGATTTCATAAACATACAAATGTATGCACCAAATATTTGCTGATTTAAAGTTTTTGGAGCAGTTAACAAAAGGATTATGTATTACTAAGATAAAAATATATCTAAATATTCCACATAACAATGCCCGCATACACAGGGATATAAAAGCACCTCGGTGGTTTTCAACATAATCCAAGTGATCAGACCACCTGAAGGTACTAGAGAGGCTTCAAAATATAAGATATTTTTAGTCTTAAGAAACCTTCTGGTTGTCACATTAACACACACATAGACATGGCACAACAAACAGTTAATTTGAGAATTTAATTAGACCCTTTCCCTCTAAATAGATAAGTAACATCACCAGTTGGTTAAAATAAGGAATAACTATTCAGCAATCAATAAAAGTAGTAGGTTCAATGAGCAGTAAAGAAGTCAGAAAATCCCTCCTAGGATTTCTGAGCCCATGACTCACATGTGAATTATACCTAGTAACTTAGTTTATTATCACTACAATTATAAAAGCAAAAGGTTTTAAATATGAACATGCAGACTGAATTAGATGTCCAAGATGTTATAAATGGACATGAGATCTGCCACCCAGAAGACACAGATGATCTATATTGTTATTATCCTGATGAAGGAAGCGATTTATACAGGTGACAGTACACTCAGCTCTGTGTGGTAGTTGGGTGACACCTGTCTCGGTTCAGTGGGCTTCCTGCCTAAATAAAACTGAATACAAAATAGAACAAAGACACAAACTAAATCCATCATCAAAGATAGAAAATTGAACTCACTTCACTGATTGGGTTCTATATGATTTGTGTCCAAGAATGTTTAGAAAGAAGAGATAGCTTCTGTTCTCTGTGGCACAGCCTAGATGCTCCCAGAGTCACCCTCCCTCCTTTATTCTCTGGAATCTCATTCTGAACATTCTGTCTCTTGTATTCCTTCTTCAACCTCACCTGTCACTTGATTCTGAAGATTATTCTCAAGAGACAGCCCATGGCTTCTGTGCATGTCCAGTGTCTTTTCTAATTGGCAGATGTTCATTCTCAAGTCATCCTGATTGGGGAATAGAATGAGCAGCCATCATTAATCAAGGGAGGATGGTGCAGCCAGGTGAACTCACTTGTGTGACTAATGGGTAACAGATGTTCCTGTTGTATTAGTATCATACTAGGGAACCCTTCTTTACCTACATCCACGAGTTTCTCTATAAAGTGTGGAATCTGTAACCTGGAGAAAGGAGAAATAAGAGATCATCTGAGAAAAGTATCACTATTCATTCAACAAATGCTTCCAAAAACTGTCAACTCATTTATGAACTGGGGTTCTGAGAATAGCAGGCATTTTATTAATGGAGGAGGGCAGTACCCAATAAATAATCAGGCATGTTAAGGAAGGAAGGAAAAAAGGAAGGAAGGAAGGAAGGAAGGAAGGAAGGAAGGAAGGAAGGAAGGAAGGAAGGAAGGAGATATTGGTAGGGAAAGTGGTAAGCCAATTTATTGGGAGAAGACTTGCTATCTGGCCTTGTTCTCTTTTCTGTGCCCTCATCTGATCATTTCAATGCTATATTTGCACATGTATGCATGTTCTATGCGAAAGTGCATGCTCTAGTAAGGAAAATTGTCATAGCAAGATACATTCTCTTGATGTACAATTCAGCCTATAAAGGATAATGCTGTGGGATGGTCTGTATGTCAAATTACTCTGATTGGTCAATAAATAAAACACTGATTGGCCAGTGGCTAGGCAGGAAGTATAGGTGGGACTAACAGAGAGGAGAAAAGAAAGAACAGGAAGGCAGAAGGAGACACTGCCAGCTGCCACCATGACAAGCAGCATGTGAAGATGCCGGTAAACCACGAGCCATGTGGCAAGGTATAGATTTATGGAAATGGATTAATTTAAGCTATAAGAACAGTTAGCAAGAAGCCTGTCACGGCCATACAGTTTGTAAGCAATATAAGTCTCTGTGTTTACTTGGTTGGGTCTGATCGGCTGTGGGACTGGTGGGTAACAAAGATTTGTCCTGACTGTGGGCAAGACAGGAAAACTCTAGCTACAGGATAAGACTTGAATAATATATAAATAAGGTAAGAGAAAGAAAATGATGAGTGGGCAGCCTAGGAGAGAACAATGTGAGGGTTGGTAGATATAAGAACTGAGAGAGATCCTAATTCCCTCAACAGCACATACTGTAGTGTCCTCTTTTGTCATTTGCTACTTTCTCTGATCTACTTTCTCCTCAGTTAACTAAACCTGAGCCTAGACTGGTCCCTTGGAGTGAGAGTAGGGGCAAAGACCTTGTCTTTCCTTTCTTTGAGAAAGCAGTCATAATGACAATGACAGAGGTTCTCACATAACCAGAAAACAAAGCTAGAAAGCATCCTGTAAACTGTATTTTCCATGAGAATTTCTCCTTCTAGAATTTGAGCCAGAATTCTTACTGCAGGGACAATAACCTAAGGCTTATTGGGAAACAACTCCTTCCAAGTCGTCCCCCCCACCCCCCCGCCTTCATTGCCACATCCCTATGAACAGCTGTACATTTCCTGGCCTTGTAGACTTCATGCTTGGTCTTATACTGCATTTATTTTACTTAAAATGTCTCCCAAGGGAACTAAATATATATGATTGCTGGCACTCCTTAGACATCCATGAAATCTGTTGAGAACATGAGTGAGTGATGAATGATAACTTACCAACTACAGCTCAAAGGTGAGACAAAAATGCAGAAATGGAGGCAAAAAAGTGAGAAGAGAGTATGGGATAACTGACTTTGACCCCAGTTACTGCACTGAAAGGCTTTATCTTTGACACCCAACCTTATTTCCTGGTGCCCGTTAGCCTCTCCCACTACAGCTCACACATGTCAACTGCCTTCTTGCGTCCTGCAAAGGCAGGTGGTAAATTAAATGTGAAGAACTATGTCTTGGTTGA
Organism: Peromyscus eremicus; assembly: GCF_949786415.1. Lineage (NCBI taxonomy): Eukaryota > Metazoa > Chordata > Mammalia > Rodentia > Cricetidae > Peromyscus > Peromyscus eremicus. The sequence continues at coordinate 17,220,709 of NC_081435.1, forward strand.
GGAGAAAGTATATTCTTCTCTTTACTTGTCCTAACATATGTAAGCCAAAGAGAACAGTTTAGACTCATCACATCAACTTCAGAACAACCAAAGTGTCAGTCCTGAACCTAGCACATTCTAGTCCATAATTACATCATCTTCTCATCTTTCATCTTTAATTTCATAGAAACAGATACACTTACTATGAATAAATGAGATAAAAGCTTTAAAGCACAAAAGCTTGTCAGACACAAAGAAGTTTGTCAAAAACTTTACAAGAACATCAATGTTCACACTAAACTATTCTCCAGTATGTGTTTTTTCTTTCTTTTGCTTCTAATTTCAAACATCTTTATTCTTTGTAAATTACTTATAATTTTCATATAACTGATACTTAATGGGTGATGTCATTCTGTATGCTGTGAATGTGTGGTTCTGATTGATTGATAAATAAAGTTGTTTGGCCAGTGGTGAGGCAGAATAGGGTTAGGTTGGACATTCTAACTAGAGAGGAGGAAGGAGAAAGGCAGAGCAGAGGAGATGCTGCCAGCTGCCACCATGAGAAGCAAGATGTAAAGATACTGGTAAGCCATGAGCCACGTGACAAAGTATAGATTTATAGAAATGGGTTAATTTAAGATATAAAAGCTAGTTACCAAGAAGCCTGCCATGACTATAGTTTAAAAATAACAAAGCTGTGTGTGTTTACTTTGGTCTGAGCTGCTGGAAAACAATGGGGATTATTTGGCTTACTTATCCACAGCCATAGTTCATTGAGGAAAATCAGAGCATGAATTCAAGGAAGGAATCTGGAGGCAGGAACTGAAGCAGATGCCATGGAAGAATGCTGATTCCTGGCTTCCCCTTCATGACTTACAGAACCTGCTTTCTTATACAACCAAGGTGCACCTGTTCAGATATGACACTGTCCACAGTGAACTAGAGCTGTTTGTTAGTTATTGTTTTGTTGCTGTGAAGACAACATGACCAAGGCAACTCCTATAGAAGAAAACGTTTATTTGGGGGATTGCTTATAGTTTTAGAGGATTAATCCATGATCATCTTGGTAGGAAGCAAACACTCATGGGACTGGAACAGTAGCCAAGAACATTACATCCTGATCCTGAGACAGGGAGCAGAGAAAGAGACTGGACTTGGCATAAAATTTTGAAACCTCAAAGTCCATCCCCAGTCACTTTGGATCTAATGAGGCCAATACCTAAACTAACAATGCCACACCTCCTAATCCTTCTAATCTTCAAACAGTTCCAATCTCTGGTGACTTAGCATTCAAATATATGAGCCTATGGGGGTCATTCTCATTCAAAAATTTTCAGATGAAAGAGTAGTCATAGGTAACACAGACCTGAACAATGGGAAGAGCTCCTGGGGAGGCCATAGATTAAGTACTGCTTTTTGGATAACATTCATGTTGTAGACTGTAGCTAGAGTTTTCCTGCCTTGCCCACAGTCAGGACAAATCTTTGTCACCCACCAGTCCCTCAGCCGCTCAGACCCAACCAAGTAAACACAGAGACTTATATTGCTTACAAACTGTATGGCCGTGGCAGGCTTCTTGCTAACTGTTCTTATAGCTTAAATTAATCCATTTCCATAAATCTATACCTTGCCACGTGGCTCGTGGTTTACCGGCATCTTCACATGCTGCTTGTCATGGTGGCAGCTGGCAGTGTCTCCTTCTGCCTTCCTGTTCTTTCTTTTCTCCTCTCTGTTAGTCCCACCTATACTTCCTGCCTAGCCACTAGCCAATCAGTGTTTTATTTATTGACCAATCAGAGTAATTTGACATACAGACCATCCCACAGCAGTAGACATTCAGATTTAAGAAAGGAGCATTTTTTTTTTTTTTTTAGCACTAACAAGCATAAAAGACTAAGAGATCACCATAGCTCAGATGTTAAGGAAAAGAAAGAGCAGGACTGAGGCTAAGATGAACCCTGAAGACGCTCTTTGGTGAGACTTTCAGAGGAATGCTAAAGTTCTCTACAGAGTTAAATAATAAAAAGCAAAGAGAGCAATCATGTGGACAACTTATAGTGATACAAAGACAGACAAACCACAGGGTGAGTTCAGGGATCCCCTTCGTGTTTTAATTGTTCTTTATGGAAGGGAGAGAAAATAAGGACAACTTAAGCTTGGTAACCTATGTCATGGTCATAATTACAAGCCAGTACCTGTGTACACTCTTCATTACCATGTGCCTCTGGAAGGGATGCATCATCAAAAATGAAACAAGAGTCAAAAATCTTTTTGATGAGTGTATTTTTTCACATTAGGATATGATTTGAAGCCACATACCATAAACTTTTCTCAGGAAATCCAACTAGAATTGAGCTAAGATAAACTTCTGACAATTTCTGTTTTCACATAGGAAGAAGAGACAAAGTACACATATCCAAATTTGTAGCTACATGTGCACTGGCCTTGCAGTCATTTTTACACACTCCCAGAACCAACACTGCTATCCTGGCAAGGAACCCCTGGGATGATACAAACCTTTAAGGAAAATAATATTTTGTGATGTAACATCTTTATTCATTTACTTACCTGATTTCTGGTTATCATAGTTTCCAAGTCAGTCATAGTCTGTGAAATTTAAACATATTGCTGGTTGATCAATCACTAAAATAAGAAACATAAGCTGAGGTACCTATGCTACCTGTGAAAAATATTTGTTCTGTGCTCTTGAAGGACTGAAGATCCATTTATAAGATGAGATGCTGGTACAATTTGCTAGAGGAGCTTGGACATTTGCATAGTCAACATGATACTATACCCACGTACTTGTGGTGAAATAAAGTAGTAGGTTCTCACTTCCCCTGTACAAGACCATGTATAACTAGGTGTATATGGGGGGAAAACCCTGGTGGACCTGTGTCAAAGTTGCCTGAGGGTCATAACTGGCACAGAGCTGAAGCTACTTTTAAAGGACCTACTGATGGTGGCAGCAGTCCTTCCTCTAGCCTAATGGAAATACGTAACTCTCCCTGGACCTGAAGCTCCAGAGGAAGCCCCTCCCCTCACTCTGTCCTTTAGCACCCTCTATTTACTAGCCTGAAATGGTAGCTTCTACAGTTCTCATGAAATGTGAGAGAGGAAACTGGGTCCGAGTGTCCATGAGAATGTTCAACATCAAGAGAACTTTAACTATGTTTACTTTAAAATCTATAAAAAGCATGTGTCTAGTCATATATCAGTTTCTTACTCAATTGTCCCACATCATGCACACTCTCTTGCCTTTCTTTCTCAGTAACTCTACCTCTCTCATTGAGAGGATCGAGCAGATGCCCTAAAAGGCTGCTCAATCTTCTCTTAGAGATCAGGCCTCAATTTCAGTTTCCTGAGATTAAACAAGCAGTTTCTGAAAGAGTCACAAACAAAGGACAATCAATCACTGGCATATATGACCACAGGGCCAAAGGAGATAGAATGTACCAAGCCTGGGCCATTGAGCCAGCCCCCAATCAGTACATACTAGACCAAGCAGCCTACATGGCAGATCAAGGAAGAAGCCTGAGAATTGTCCAGAACTTCCCCCAAACTGAAAACTAGTTCTGACCAGCCCCTGACTAGCCCTGGCCAATTAAAATGTACTAATATGATTATCACTTGCTTGGTCCAATCATATGTAAAGTGACCTAACTGCCTTAGGATCCCCCTTTGGCTATGCTTAAAAGGAGCCCACACATCCCTCTCTTGGGGGTCTTCACCATCTTGTCTTTGTGTGGGATGACAGGCCCCAGCATACTGGAACAATAAATGTTCTGTGGAACTTCTCCAGGACCATGTCTCTCTCTGATCTCTTCTTTTCTGGTGTTTTGCTTTGTCTCATTCCTGTATCTCTGTGATTCATAATCTCATTACCTCTGCCTATCCCTCACTCTCACACTCTCTTGTGCTCCCTCCTTCTCTAAACACTCAGAATTCTTTTGATCTTCCAGTACCACTTACAATGGACTGGAAACAGGAAACATACTTCTATATGGACAGGTCACTAATGTTGTAGGAAATCCACATTAGCACATGAGCCACATCGGAACCTCCGGAAATGCATAAGAGGAGTAAAAATACTTAGAAACATCTGAAGATAGGAAATCAGTACTGCAGATGCTGCAAGGAATGGCTTACTGGAATGGGAGAGCTATTAATATCCAGACATTTAAAAGAGTGTTATTATTCATTCGTAAAATTATCCGTAGGTTTTTAAAATTTTCTCAAAGTTACCTAAGTCTGCATTTGTACATTCATTCACAGGTTGATAAGTGAATGACACATAACACCCACACGTGCCACTTACTATGGAAAGATCTTCAGAGATGAATGGGGTGAAATTTCTGTCTTTGAGTATCACGCACAGATCAGATAAGAGCGAGTTGTGAGACAGTTCACTTCCCATAATGCAGAAGGATGACAAGGCCTAGACAAAGTAGGGGAGTTCAAAGCAAGGACTTAATCACCTGGATTTTCTGGAAAGAAAAGAAAGAAGAAAATGGTGGGAAGGAGTGCAGATGGGAGGAAGAGGAGGAGAAACAGAAGGAAATGGAAATGACTTTAAACTACTCGCCCACTTGAAATCTTAGTGTCTGAATACCCACAGGGGAATCTTGATGAAAATACTTTCCAACTATAATTGGACAAATGTGTAATCCATTTGATTGCTATTCACTACTGCTACCTGTTAGCTCTGATCAGGCCATGGACCTTCCCCATTACTTTAGCATTGTCTTAGCTTGAGAAAGCCCCAGAGTATCACTTACACAACAGAAATCTGCTAACACACTTGAATCCCTCTGTAGCATGCAAACAATGTTGAGCACAGTGGATTTTCTAAGTTACCCCCTGGACATACTCCTCATCTCCCAGCATGAATGATTGTTGAAAGAGTTGATTTAATACAAGGAAGATGCTCATTCCTAGGTTTGGGCTGGAGACTTGCTGCATTCTAGAGAGATACAAAGTTATGTTTATGCTTTCTGAGGAAATGAATAAACTGTTTGTCCATTGGGAGGAAAGTATGGGACAGCCATGCCCACCTGTGCTACAGAGCTAACTAATTATCAGCCTCTACTTCGTATTGTTCCTGGACCACTGATGAAAACAGTTGTGAACTAGCTTGTAGATAGGTGTGTATTTTCCTAGCAGTCACTCACTAACTCTTAAGCTCTCACTTGTCCATAGGAATGCTTAAATTATTAGAAGAGTCTTAGGTGCTTGTAGGCAGCCCATGGAGAGAATCTTCCTCTGTAGTGGATCAATGTGACATAAAATACAAGGCCCAGTCTCTGTGTGAAGAGATTTCATTTTAGAATTTTTGGTTCTTTGCTCTTGGGTGGCCTTGCTACAATAGGAATCAAAAGGGTTTAACAAAACTCAGGATGATAACAAGTCATTTATGCCTGTAATCTAAGCACTCGGGAAGCTTAGGCAGGAAGATCTCCTATCTGGGGCCAGAAAGGGCTATAAAGTAAGTTCTACACATGCTTAATTTACATACCAAAACCACATTTCAAAATATAGCAATAAGCCGGGCGGTGGTGGCGCACGCCTTTAATCCCAGCACTTGGGAGGCAGAGCCAGGCGGATCTCTGTGAGTTCGAGGCCAGCCTGGGCTACCAAGTGAGTCCCAGGAAAGGCGCAAAGCTACACAGAGAAACCGTGTCTCGAAAAACCAAAATATATATATATATATATAGCAATAAAAGAGGAATTGTCATAATAATAATGAGGGTGAGGATGATGATGAAGAAGAAGGAGGAGAAGGAGAAGGAGGAGGAGGAGGAGAAGAAGAGGAAGAGGAAGAAGAAGAAGTTTCCCAAACCTTGTGATGCCCATTATTATGATGGCACTATTTTTTTCAATATACTCATCCTAAGTGAAAGCACAAGTAGAATTAAAAATATTAACAGAGGGAACTTCTAAAACTTTGAGAGTAGATACATAATACACAGGTTTCTATCATACCTCTGCCAGAAGAAACAGACCAACAGAGAAAGAGAAAGAGAGAGAGAGAGAGAGAGAGAGAGAGAGAGAGAGAGAGAGAGAGAGAGAGAGAGAGATACAGGGCAGGGTGGGGAAGAGATTTAAACTTTTAAACTATGAGATTAAACTGGGTCCCCAACCTATTAGAAAAAGATATTATTAACAATCACAGTTTTAGTAGACCCAAATCATTAAATTCGCAGAAAGTTAAAAAGAGATATAAATTCTTACTAAGAAAATAGAGTAACACTCCAATAAAAGGAATAAATCTCATTCCAAGAAATAATGTGATGAAAATATCTACTAAAGTATAGTCTTACTAAAGACAACATGGCAATATTATCAGGTTGTTCCTGTTTAAATCAACAGGTTAGTTCTAAATTTTGTATGAGAATGTAAAAGACAAACCAGTTTTAAGAGTAGGCAGACCTGCTTCCTGAATTTCAAGATTTATTATATTACTTTGTTTTCATTAATTTAAAACACTTCAATTAATCCTAAATCAAGGAATCAAAAACTAGTGTAAGAGAAGAATTTTGCAGTACATGTATTTGTGAAAATTCTCATATAAATATAATGTAAAGAACTACCATGGGTCAGAAAAGGTACTGTGATGAATTTGCATTACAGCTACATTGTGGTTTAAATAAGAGCACCTGCCCTCAGGTTTATTTGTTGGTGGCTTGCTCCCCAATGTCACAGTGTCAGGAGGCTGCTCCACGGTTATTTCTTCTTCCAGGTAGCTCCCTCTGTGGAACAGTATGCCACAATCTCATCCCATGCTGCAGGTGAATGTGGCTAATCATGCTGCCAATCAAAACCATCTCGTACGAGATGGCAGAGGTGTTGTCAGTAGAGAGTGGGCCTCATTCTATTACTGCGAAGAGGCCAACTGACCTTCCAGAGAAAAGGTAGCTGGGAACATGAGATAATTACCATTATCTCTCCATCATGAATCACCTAAAGACAGCAGCTGTGATCAATCTGGACACCTATGACTCCACTAGGGGACAAAGCTCCCTGGAATCAAGCACTCAGACCAGGCAAAGATCTACGTCTCTAGCTAATAGCTCACCTCTACTCAGGATCGCACTGTTTCTCAGTCACACAGTTTAGAATAGAGATAAGGAGTCTAAAAGTAGAGCAGGCTTTCTATCTTTGTTCACATGCATGTCAGCAAAGAAGTGGTTAAGAAGCACACTCCAATGTTTATGAATTGTAAAGTCAAATATATTCTTCAGCCAGCCTTGTTCCTGTTGGTCTCGTTATTTGAGAGGGTAAAACCTCTTAGATATGTAAGTCCATTTTAATTTTTTTCTACAACTTGGCTTTACTAAACAGTCTTCCAGTCAGACTGAAATACTAATAGCATTCTAAAGTATTAAAGTAAGTCATATGATAGTTATTGTGATGTTTCTAAACATCCTAAGTTCAGCATTGCTCCTTTGTACTTCTGAAATAGCTAAAAATATCCAGGACAAAAGCAAACAGCCATGGCAGAATTTCATGGAAGGTATAGGGACAGAGTAAAAAAAAGTTAACTCTTAACTCATAACCATACAATAAATGGTTAAAGATGACTCCGGAGCTAGAGGAGAGTTAGATGTAAGTCAGGAAGGGGTGTTCACAAGAGAAACCAGAAAGCCTCAGCTGTGGATGGCTCTTTGAATCAATGGCAAGACTTTCCTATTTTTCTAAAATTTAAAGTTATGTTAGGGGAGGTAGCTCAGACCTACAGACTCAACACTCAAGAGGCTGAGGATTACCTATACTACACAGGTAGTAGTATAGTACCATTGAGGATTACCTATACTACATAGGTGGTAGTATAGTACCATTGAGGATAACCTATGCTACATAGGTAGTAGTATAGTACCATTGAGGATTACCTATACTACATAGGTAGTAATATAGTACCATTGAGGATTACCTATACTACATAGGTAGTAGTATAGTACCATTGAGGATAACCTATACTACATAGGTGGTAGTATAGTACCATTGAGGATTACCTATACTACATAGGTAGTAGTATAGTACCATTGAGGATTACCTATACTACATAGGTGGTAGTATAGTACCATTGAGGATTACCTATACTACATAGGTAGTAGTATAGTACCATTGAGGATTACCTATACTACACCGGTAGTAGTATAGTAGTACCACTGAGGATAATCTATACTACATAGAGAGTGCCAAGCTAGCTTCAGTTGTAATTTAAGACTGCTTAAAAATACTCAGAAAAGCCGGGCGGTGGTGGCACACGCCTTTAATCCCAGCACTCGGGAGGTAGAGCCAGGAGGATCTCTGTGAGTTCGAGGCCAGCCTGGGCTACCAAGTGAGCTTCAGGAAAGGCGCAAAGCTATGTAGAGAAACCCTGTCTCGAAAAACCAAAAAAAAAAAAAAAATACTCAGAAAAAATATTTATGAAGTAGAGTACAGATTGGTTCAAGAGGAACAAGGAAGGAAAAGGTCCTTGACAGTTATTATATTTTTCAAAAGTGCAAACTGTCCCTCCTTGAAGTTCGCCATACTTCCCTGATTCACCCCAACATTTTCCTGTGAGTCTCGATCTGACGTTCTTTTTACATCTATAACTTTTTGAGATGGGATCAAAGATAAACATCATGTACCTCACAGTAACCCCATGTGAAAGCCCATACGTAAGGCATACTATGGGGACCTGGCATGCTCACAGAAGGCAGCAACTGCATTACATAGAATGGACACGTCTGTGAACAAGGCAAGACATCTGCAGAAAGGACTGGAAAGGGGGTTCAGACTGTTTTCTGTTGATTGTTCCCATGATTGGCCATCCTCTGGAGCAGTCTTCACTGACTCCCACAAGCTGTATTTGATACAGGCGTCTGCCTCATTCATCCATGAAGAAGATACAGTCTGTGCTCCTCTTCATTGTATTAAAACACTGTGGTGTAAAAGGACATCGTATCTTATGCTTATCATCCCAGCACTTGGGAGGCTGAGGCAGAAGGACTGCTGCAAGCTAAAGGCTAAATAATGCTGTGTAGTGTATACAAAATCGTCAAGGCAAAGGGGAAAATAGACTTGTTTGAAAAATCAAATCATAAAAAGAGCATTATAAAATCAATAGCACAAGAGAAATAATATCAGAAATTTAAAAACAACCTCCATCGATCGCCTTCATTGAACTCCGTTAGTTTTTGTTTACTTCCTAAGTGGAAAAGACAGGAAGTGAAACCCCTTGATGTGTTCCTCTGCAGATAACAGATACTGATAGCAGCACAAAGCCTAGCAGCAAGGCCATAGCCTTATCTCGGCAGGATGAATTATTCACTATCGCAGCCTTCTTCAACACTGGGATATGGAAAGAAGGTGAACTTTACAGTCCGTGCAGCACTTCTGGGGGCAGGCAAGCACTTATCTTCAGAGCAACAGAGGAGCGTTAATTTTACAAGGTCCTCTGCTTGAATCTCCTTCAATGGAAAGCCAACCAGGACCTTATCAGCCAAAGAGATCGGCCTTGGAACTGCGAGAGAATGGGCTTGTCTTGAAAAGAATGATCTCAGGCTGGGAAAGGCATACATTTTACTACAGTGCATTTGCAGTTTCACATCTGAAGCTGCCTGAAACTTGTGTGTTAACATTGTTTTCTTCTCTTTTTTCTTTATTTCACTAAAAATAAAATGATGTGTGCATGTATCTGTGGTACATATATATGTATATGTGTTTTGATACATGTGCATTCACATGTGTGAAGATGCATGTATCCATGCATCCATGTGCCTGTGGAGGCTTGTGGATGGGTTAGGTTAGGTAACTTCCCCTGTTGCTCTCCACATTTCTACTTGTGACAGGCTCTCTTATTTTAACAGAGAGCTCACAAATTTGGAAAGTCTGGCTAGCCAGCTTGTTCTGGGGATCCTGTCTCTGTCTCCCAAATGCTGGGATTACAGGTGGGCCACAACATGCACTTGCCACTTAAACATGCTGTGGATCTGAACCTGGAGCCTTAAGCACATATGGCAAGTGCTTTACCTACTGAGAGATTTCACCCTAGTTCTCTCAAACATTTTCTTATGAGTCCCAACTTTGCATTCTTTTCACAACAATAGCATTTTGTAAGAGTAACTCACCATGTACCACACCAGAATCCCATGGTGGAATTTGCATTTCCCTTATGTACCCTGTTTTTTTCTTGCCACATGTCACTTCTACCAAGCAAGCTTTATATATGGACCCTTGGGTCTATGAGTTGGAATGTCTTTCACAACTTAGCAGTCCATTCCTTTTATTTCAATAAAATGCATTTTCCTATTTTGCTTTACATTTCTATGATAAATAATATGACCAAAAGTAGCTTTGGGAGGAAAGGGTTTATTTGGCTTACAAGTTATCAAGGTAAACTTCTGCTTACTGGCTTGTCTTAGGCTCATGTTCAGATAGTTCTATTATACAACCAAGGCCCACTTTCCTAGGGATAGTACCACCCACTGTGGGTTAGGCATTATTCCTCATTTAGCAATTAAGAACATGCCTCATAGATATGTCCACAATCCAATCTGGTGGACAAAATACCTCAGTTGAGATTCTCTCTTCCCAGGTATATCAACTTGATCAAGATTAGCCATCACTGAAGAAGGAATTGTTGAAGTATAAATCTTTGAAATTACATTTTAATGCCTAATTGCAATATGAGTTTCTTCTTTCTCACATACATTTTGGGTTATAGTTGAAAAGAATGTTAACTGATTGAGATTTACATAGCACAAGTTTATTCCTTCCCTTCTGTGCATTTATGTAAACAAGGTTGGTGATTTAGCCTTAAAACTTCTGCCATGTTATAGAAACAATTACTATTGATAATTAGATAAGTGAACTGAAATATTCATAGGTGAGAGAACCTTGATTTAATTGAGAAATTAGCTCTGTTTCATACTCCTTGTATGTGAAATAATTCATCAAAAGCAATAATGCTTATGTCACTTGGCCAAATAAATGTAATGATAATTCAGGGGAAATGTCTTTCATCACTTAAATACATGGTCACATGAAATTATTTGTAAAATACATTAAAATAACCCTTTTTTGTTATTGGAATAGTAAGATAATTTCATCAACAGAAGATTTTCAAAACCAGGAGATATCAAATTTAAAGAAATTGTCTAGTAGACACCAAAGACTAATGTCAAAGAAAAGATTTTTGTTAACTCTGCAAATGGAATCTCCAAATACTGGGAGACCTGGTCCAGAGATGAGAACCAAGATTATAATCCAGAACAGCTTCACAGATCTAGGAAACTGCAGGTTAATTTTAATAAAATGACTCAGAATAGGAGTATGCTGTGGGCTAGGAGCAGCATATTATTACTTCAAGTTTTAACATAGTAAAATTTCTGGGGTCATTTTTCTTTCTTTCTTCCATTGAGATACACTTAAGTTCTGTAGAAATTTCAGGCTTCTTCAGAATCCTACACCAGGCAAGTTGATGTTTAATTCAAATGCAGTGATTTTTTAAGCCGTGGCAAAATGCCAAATAAGTTGAGTCGTGAACTTCTCAGATTCTTCTGAACTTGGAAATAATCGTCAAAGTTTAGCTAAAATAGCTAAATGTTTCAGGTGGGGGGAGGAAATTAATTTTGATAGTGATGAGAATGCAGCCATCATCTTCACTTCCACTCATCATCCAAAATCTCTTCAGACCTGGGTCTTTCTTGTTCAGGAATAGAAAAGAGTTAAGTGGAAAGAATGGACTTGCTGTTGCCCTTGAGGAATTTCAGTATCTGAGAGTCATCACAAAGAGGCCAATGTGTTTGAGAATGCAGTCTAGGATTTCTTCCTCTAAAGGGACTCCATGGCCACTGGAGACATGGAGCTGTTAATCAATTAACATAGCAAAACAAAGATTAAAGCTTGACTAGGTGTTGTGACACCTGCCTAGAATCCAGCACTTTTGTGTTTGGAGAAATTTATTCAGATAAAATTTAAAAGTTAGTTAAAATCAGAGGGAAGGAATGGAAATATACTAATAAATAAAGTGCCTATTGTAAAATATTAAGGGCCTGTGTTCCAATCCCCAGCACCAAAGTCAAAAAGGCAGAGGTGGTAACATTCATTTATAACCTTGGTGTTGTTGGGAGGGAGAAGGCAGGCAGAGATCCCTGGCTCACACAAGAAGGTATAGCTTATCAGTGAGCTGTGTGATCAGTGAAAGACTGCCTCAAAATATAAAGAAGATGAAATGGAGGATTTAGGGAGACACCAAACAATAACCATTGGCCGTTGGTCAGGAAGGAGAAAGAGAAAAAGAACAGGACTCTAAGAACACACTCATAGTACAGTCACTGTTTCTGTACATGGAAAGACCAGTGGCTGCTCATCTTTGAACCTCTGAGAACAAGACCTGGCTTCATCATCTCAGGAGTACCTCCAACTGCCCTGAGGTAGTTTAAATTTCTTTTAAAAAAAGTATGTATTTGGGTGTAGCTGGAGTTTTCTCCAGTCTTGCCTGGGCCCTCAGCCAATCAGACCCAAGTAAACACATAGAGACTTATATTACTTATAAACTATATGGCTCTGGCAGGCTTCTTGCTATCTAGTTCTTATATCTTAAATTAACCCATTTCTATTAATCTATAAGTTGCCACATGACTTGTGGCTTATTGGTACTTGATTCTCATGGTGGCAGTGGCTGGCAGCATCTCCTGACTCAGCCTTCCACTTCCCAGAATTCTCCTCTCTTGTCCCACCTATACTATAGTTCTTGCCTGGCTACTGGCCAATCAGCATTTTAATTATCAATCAATCAGAGCAACACATTCACAGCATACAGAAAGACATCCCCAGCACTTGGGTCTTGACTGGAACACTGGAGGGTGACTTTAAAAATAATCATTCCAATTGCTTACTGAATTCTTAGACTCCAAGAATGAAAGATATTAGAAGTCCTTTAATTCTCCTACATACCACTGGACAATAATTTTATTATGTTTGGATATTAACAGACCATAAAACAGGAACAAACAGTTGATAGAAAATCTGAGACTCAGTCTATTCCGTGACTAGTGACATGACTTCTACAAGGTGAGTTAATCTCATTCCATTAAAATTAAGAGGAAATTTCTATTCTATCAATGTGGGTAGATTATTATAAGATTAATGTATCTTTAAAATATTCACTCAATATTTTCACAGTTGAATATGGTCCAAATAAAAGGTATTCTCTAATATCACCAATATTACTGCCGAAATATGAGCTAAACAAGAATAACAATAGACACTTTAAAGTGGATGAGGCCTCAACCCCACAGGAGGAACTACAGGCAACTAAGGAATGCTGAGAGTAGGATAAATTGTCCTCCCACCAAAAGAACACATCAATTCATTATCCAGTACCAAATGGTCAGTCCTGAAAACAAATATACAAGTAACACACATATTAACTAGTTTTTATTTAGAAATATATATGTAAGTACATATAGGTGCATATATGTAACAATAATTAAAGAAAAAGAAGACCATGTATTTGAAAGATCACAAGGAGAGGAATATGGAAGGGTTTGGAGGGGAAAAAAAAGGAAAATGGAAATGATATAGTTATATTACAATCTCAAAAACAAATGAATAGTAAACAAGACAATTCATCAAAGATTGAATTTCACCATGTTTACATGTTGAATAAATGAACATGCATGTGCTTGTGAATATTCATGTAGAGGTCAATGGTCATTGTTTAGTGTCACACTAAATCCTCAGCTTTATCATCTTTTTTCATATACCAATGGAAAACACAGTAGACAATATAACCTCTAAATCTAAGTACCTAATTAATATTATCAGATTTCAAATATCATAATATTGTTGGCTTTAGAAACCATAACAGCATATAAGGTAAGGCCTCCCATGGGGAATCTTAGACTACTAGGAATAGTGGAGAGGGTACCTGAGCTGGCTTACCCCAGTAATCAGATTGATGAATACCCTAACTATCATCATATAGCTTTCATCCAGTAACTGATGGAAGCAGATGCAGAGATCCACAGCCAAGTACTAGGCCTGAGTCTAGTCAAAGGGGGATTCTATGAGCAAGGGGCACTAGGCCTGAGTCTAGTCAAAGGGGGATTCTATGAGCAAGGGGTGTCAAGATCATGATGGGGAATCCTACAGAGACAACTGGACCAAGCTCGTGGGAACTCATTAACTTTAGACCAACAGTTGTGGAGCCCCCAAGGGACTGGACTAGGCCTTCTGCATAAGTGAGATAGTTGAGTAGCTTGATCTGTTTAAAGGGCCCCCTGGCAGTAGGATCAGGATCTATCCCTGGTACATGAGCTGGCTTTTGGAGCCCACTACTTATGGTAGGACACTTTGCACAGCCTTGATGCAGGGGAAGGGGCTTGGACCTGCCTCAACTGAATGTACCAGAAAATAACATTTTTTAAAATGTACAAATTGTGACAATATTACCTTCATTTAATTTTTCTTCATTGAGGAATTAACATTGACAAATTCATTTACTCAATAATCTGGTGAGAAGGTGGCTATTAATACCACCATTTGATTTAAAAAAATGGAACAAAAAGCAATTATTGGGTGAAGTCATTACAGTTAGTAAATTGAGAAACTAGGAAATATATGCAGGCAGTGAGGTCAAATCATTTCATAATCACAATACTGCAAATAAAGTGTAGTGAACATTGTAAATGACTTTTATAATCTAATAAGCATTTAATTTTATGTTTACTCTGTGTGTGTGTGTGTGTGTGTGTGTGTGTGTGTGTGTGTGTGTGTCATTTTTTCTTAGTGGTGTTTTTTTGAGTGCAGTGGGGGTTACCAACAAGGCAAGGTATCTTACTTAGGCTTTCTATTGCTGTGAAGAGACAACATGACCATGGCAACTCTTATAAAGGGAAACATTTAATTGGAACTGGCATACAGTTTCAGAGGTTTAGTCCATTATCTTCATGGTGGAAAGCAAGGCAGCATGGAGGTAGACATGGTGCTGGAGAGGTAGCTGAGAGTTCTACATTTTGATCTGCATGCAACAGAAAATAAACTATCACACTGGGCATGGCCTGAGCCTATATGAGACCTCAAAGCTGACTTCCACAGTGACATACTTCCTTCAACAAGGTAACACCTACTCCAAAAAGGCCATATCTCCTAATAGTGCCACTTTTTATGGGCCAGGCATTCAAATACATGAGTCTATGGGGGACATATCTGTTCAAACACAAGACACCCTCTTCATTGTTTCTCAGCAGTGACTCTTGGGGTTGGTGTTTCAGGCTCCAACTATGGTGGGTATAGAAGAGTGGGCATACCTGATTACCTGGAAACCTTATTTTTTCTCCTCCTTGAGTTTAGCCTTCAAAGAACTGGATAAATTTTTTTCTATGATTATAAACATTCCACAATTTTGATATTGTCAGATTTCTTCCCCAAAGAAACAATCTCTAACTCTATGAAACTTGCTGCTGTGAGTTCTTTGAACTGAATATGCTTCTTGAGCTTTTGTGTTCAGTTTGGAGATCATGGGGCTGGGCCAGCACTGTGGCAGAGAGCCTGGGCCAGCTCCAGGCTGCTGCTCATCACCCTGCTGGCCACATTTGTCAATGACAGGTTCCCTCTTCTGTCACAGCTGCACTCTTTCACTTGCCACTGCTGAAGCATCTTCAGTTCTGTCTCTCTCCACTGCTCAGTTCCGCCATCCTTCCCACGTCTCCATCACAACTTTATTCCTCTCAGTGGCATTGCAACTTCACTGTGACACACAGTATATTTTTTTGTCTACACCGCTTTATATACAAATACTTATTGCAATGGAATCAGTGGTCTGGTTCAAGGTCTCAGGTTTCTGAAGCACCATAAATACTGGACTATTTCTGAGACTTGGATCCCATCTCCTGTTGTTGCTCTGAGTCCCGGTGATCTTTTAGTTGGGCAGGACATCCAGGGGCAGGACCCACTAGAGCTCCAGGCCATTTTACATCTCTCTGCCCTTAGCAAAAGTCATCCTGCTGCCTCACTCAGTATTATATGCATGCCTGTGGCCTACGGGCAGTTCTGTGGTAGTGATGGCTCAATGCTGTAGGCTGGGTCTTTGGCCCACGTGGAGGGGATCAAGGGCCCGCCGATGAGCCCCACTGTGGTCCTGACAGTGCAGCTGCCACCATATTGAATTGGTCTTCAAATAGTTTTTAAAAGATTCTGATAACAGAAATTATTGATGTGCTGTGGGCACATTTACCAGAAGGTACAGCCATTCTCCCTGATTCTCTTCTTTGAGTTTCTCAAAGTAGAGCAGTGTTCTTGTTGGGACTTAGGTTCTGGCAACATCCATGGCTCCTCCACGGCAGAGTGCGGGGTGAAGACATTGAAGCCTGTTTCTGTGGTATGTCCTGCTGGATTCTGCCTGAGGCCCAAGGACCTGGCTGCATAGTTGCCCCTGATGAAAAGGCAGCTGCAGCTGTTGGAGCCCCAAGCCTCCCCAAAAGGGCCCACTTGTTGACCCCATCTGCTGCTCAGGTACCCCAGCGCCCCACTGATACCCTGCTCACATTGCTCCTCAACTCCAGCCTGGACCTCTTGGTGCCACTCTGACCTCTCGACCCAAGTCCAGGCCCCGGGCAGATTATGTCCTTTTATGTGCTGAACTATGTCACTGAATATATTTTATTTTCAAGCAGAAAGGAAGAGAATGTCTAACTCAATGATCTAGAGAGTTCTTTCTCCAAATGACACTATCAGAAAATTATAAAGTGTCTTAAAAACATATATACAACACAAATAAAGAAATCCAATGAGTTTCATAAATACCTTAGAGGAAATATAAATATTATATGATTGGGCTAGATAAGCCCACGATTTCAGAAAAGTTGTTTCTCTGCAATTACTACATAAATTCAATGCAATAAACAACCACAATATAAAATTTTAGTATTTTTTGGTAAAAGAATATTTTTAAGAAATCAAGATTTAGTGAAATACCATCTGAAATGAAATTGTTGTAACTAAAAGATAACTAGGCTTGTTAAAAGGCTGCCGTAATTACTTAGGATGGCCTCATATTAGCTGAAAGTCAGAGATTAAGCCAATTGAGTAAGAGAGTTTAGGTTTATATTCATACCTGATTTATGAAGAGGTGATACTATAGGACATGAAGTAGCAGACACACTTTTAATATGTGGACAAATGATTAATGGAGAACATTAAAATTTAGAACTGCTCTTTATTAAGTGACAGCTTCAATAAAGTAAAAATACAAGCTGCATTTGGGAAAACATTTACCTACCACATATATTTTCAAGAAAGTATTTGTATCTAAACTGCATGAGTTATTTACATGAAATTATTTATATGTAAATTTAATAGGAGAAAGTAAATTCTCATTTTGTGGATGGAAAGGTGTTTAACTCACTCAGAACATGAGTAAATGACATTACAAACCTACTGAAAGACGAAGAACTCCTGAATGGCCAATAAATATCTTGTTGAGTGTTTTCACTATAGTTTAAAGTAAAGGAAAAAAATTAAAACACGATATGCCTTTCCAAAGTCTTCACAATACCAGAATTTAATGGCTTGTATGATGGGGAGGACATAGAACAACTAATGTTCTTCTGTAGAAGGTAAGTTTGCACAGCCTTTCAAAGTCTATCCCCAGTTACTATGCCAATGCATGCATACAGCAGTTACTCAGAATTTTCTAATTTAGTATTCATGGTAACTTTGTTGAAGCTCCTATCCCTCTCTATATCCCTCTCTCTCTTCCTACTTGCTCCCTCCTACAATCCTCCTCCCCTGTTCCTTTTTATCAGTACATATATCCAATCCATACTGCTATCATTTTATGTTATAGAGAAATACAACTTGCTATATTAATGTCAAATATTGGCAGTGATACTCTAAGCCTTGAATTGTTTACTGATGAAAAATCTAATATTTCATCAGTAGGAATAATGTTCACTACTTTGGAGAAGTAAGACCCTTTAGGAGTGCCAACTTCAAAAATAACTGATCCTCAAAATAAATAAATGAAATAAAGGAAACCCTGGAAAAGCATCTTCAAACAGGATTTCCAAGAACCCTAGAAATTAGTGGAAACTCTGCAAAAGCATATAATTTACTATGAGAACTGTGAATCCTGGTAAGAAGTTCACTCCGTGGTGTTTAAATTTGCCTCAATCATAGCTCTTGCCCATTCACAGAGCTATTTGGTAGTTTTGAAGTACGAAGTTCTTACAGTTCCAAGGCAGAAGTCAGCTTAAGCTCAAACAGCCACTTAATATAACGTGGAGACCACCCAGTTCTCAAAAGTTGCCAGTTTTATATGTTCCATATTGCTTTGATGAGAAAATTCACTCACTGTATGTGTCTCTTCTTCAACACTGGCTGTAGCTAGTGGAAACCCCTTTCCTAAGGGATGTGAGACAAAAATAATTAGAAGAAAAAAATTGACAAAACAGTTATCTATGCGGTATATTAGCTTTAGAAAACACAAGAGTTCAAAGAGAAACCTGAAAAATGAGACAAGCAGAGGAGCCTTTTAAAGAACTGAACTATCACTCAAGTTTTAGACAACCATGCAGGTGCATGGCTCTATGTGATTGTCTTGCTCAGGCTTGTGCTCACGCACCTTAAGAAATTCTGAGTTTTAACATCTCAATGACCCTGAGCCTGTACTCACTGAGGAAATAATGCTAAGCCAGTTTTAAACTGTCCACAAACCCCTCAACAAAGACTGAGAAAATTATTGGATGCCGTAATTTATGCTCAAAAAGTAGATGATCTCGCTGGGCGGTGGTGGCGCACGCCTTTAATCCCAGCACTCGGGAGGCAGAGGCAGGCGGATCTCTGTGAGTTCGAGGCCAGCCTGGGCTACCAAGTGAGTTCCAGGAAAGGCGCAAAGCTACACGGAGAAACCCTGTCTCGAAAAACCAAAAAAAAAAAAAAAAAGTAGATGATCTCTAAATAAGTTGATGGACTTCAGTGTTACTTCCTAGAAAACAGCACATGCTTTGAAGAATTCATCACGATGGTCCCAGAGGTGACAATCAGTAATAACATTCTTTGTCTTCATAAGGAATACCATCAGTCCCTGAAAGGAAAGAGAATGTGTTTCTAGAGAGGCCATATTTTTATTGTATTGGTTTATTACATTGTATTACACATCTGATCTTCAACAGAAAGTTTTGAAACACACAAAGAAACAAGAAAATATGACCTATATGTAGAAAAATAAACACAGGTAACAAAAACTGTCCCTGAGGGGGGTACATGTTGGACTTTCCAGGCAAACATTTTAAATCTCTTATTTTAAACATTGTTCAAGACTTATTACAAACTCTGTGTTAAGAATTAGGGAAAACATTTTAAAAGCATTAAAGAGTAATATAAGAAGGATACAGAAAAATTAACAGAACATTGAGTTTTAGAAAATACTAAAGGAAATAAAATATAAATTCTTGTAGTGAATACCAGAATAACTGAAATGAATGTCTCAGCAGAAGACTGACTACCAGATTTTATGTGGGATAGGAATCTGTGAGCATGAAGAGAAATCAATTGAAATGATTCAGCATGAGAAACACAAAGAGACAAAAGAATAATTAACAGAGTTCTGAATTCACAGTTCCTGAGAAATGATGACATATATCAACATAATATATCACAGGAGTTCTAAAATGAGAGAGGAGGAAGAAGGAGATATAGACAGATACATGTTAAATGAAATGTTTACAGAAATATATTTACATATACATTCAAGAAACTCAGACATTTCCAGGAAGGAGAAAATCACAGATGTTCACAATTATATATGCATAATAAATAAGCCAAAGAGAGAATCTTGAAAGGATTGATACAGGGATGGCCCAGGAGTTATGAGATAACCTTGGTGAAAATAATTATGGTTACAGAGTATAAGCATTAGAGGCCTCTCATCTCATAAACAAGTTCACAACTCTCCATTTAGGGTTTAGCTTTATAATACCTGAAAAACATGTTTATATTTATATTTTATAGTGTTTTTTGTCTGTTTTCAAATGGTTCTTTGTTTTTGTTATTCTCAATCACACCATTTCTAAACTGGCACTCATAAAAATAAGATTTTTTTTAATTAATTTGATCATTTAATTTTGGGAAAAGAAAAAAAAGCATGATTATAAATTTAAAAGGTATTTAGAGATGAAACAACTTTAAAAAAAAGCATAAGAGAGACATATGTCCATTTTGGTAAAACTGATTTTTCATTGAAAGTCTTGTTACTATATTTTGTCAGAAAGAAAAAAGAAGGCTTATGAGTAAGTAAACCAGTTCTCTGAAAGGAATATAATTTTTAAGTAACCACTTTAGAGAAGAGTCAGTTATAAGGAAATTCAAACAACTTATAATAGTTTTGTTAGGAACCACATTTAATACGTGGAAGGGAAGGAAGAGCACAGTTGAGAAAAATTGGCTGAGACAGTATGAAAAGGAGAAGGAAGGATGAAAAAGATATCACTGTCTATATGAAATTATAAACAAGTACATTTTTTAAAGAAAAAGAGCTGTGTCTTACATATTACAGAGTTTGCTATGCTGAGTTACAATTCACTCCCAAGATTCTGGGACATTATACTTGGCCTCTCAAGCCCTTTAAATGATGTATTGAAGATGGAGGTTCAATAGTGACCTACTACATCTAAGAGAGTCATTTGGTCTAGAGTCAGTAGCTTCTTCTTTAAGTAGAACATTTGTGTAGAACAGAGAATTCTCACCATTGCTGTTGCATGTTTGAAACACCAATTCCCTACCAAATCAGCTACATCAAATCTATACATTAGGAATACAGGAGGTTTGTTAAATTGTGAAATAAATTCTTATCATTTGGTAAACTTTTCAGAATTCTGCCTGAGTCTCATGTTATCTTTGGAACTTATAATGGAGTAAAATATACACAGAGATGATTTTGATTAAAAGAAGAGCAAGTATTCACAATGAAATGCAGAGGTAAATAGGAGGCAGGACACCCCCGTGATATTACATACTGCGATATATTCCAGATGTTGGACAAAAAGTGCATATAAGAAGGTCCTTTCAATGTCTTTCCCACCTTTTTTTACTACTCATGAGTAAAGTTCCTCAGAACTCACTCCTGTTTCACTTGGTCTGTGGCAGGAAGTATTTCTCTTAATGCTCTGATCAATTACCTGGAATGAAAGAAGAAAGGGATGGATGAATGAATAGATGTTCATACAGTATGTTAAATCAACTTCACAAATGCAATTTCACAAGTAGTTTAAAGTTATTAGAGCCAATTGTATCAAGTTATCCAGTTATGATATAGTTTCATAGATGATACAATTAATCAGGTCTGTCAACCTGACAGACAAAATGACAGCTATCTCGGTGTTTAAACGCTGAGAGTCAATGTTTGGCAGACAGCGCTCTGCTCTTTATATTTATCAATAATACTTTTTGAAAGACTCAGAGTGTTTCACAAACACCAATACTGCTTGCTGACTGCCATGACCGACGTTCATGACAGTTGTGAGTCAGCGTTTTTCAAATGTCGGCTAGAGGAAGAGTTCAGCTCTTTCCATTAAGTAGTCTATGCTACATTTAGCATCGCAAATGCACAGTAAGTTGAAGAATACACACTGTAAAATGATGTGTTACCCAACAAAGTACATTTAACTTTAGAAAAAAAAATGGATTTGTTTATCAAACTGTTGAGTCTATTTTTTTAATCAAAATCTCAGAAAGTACAAAGGAAAGGAAAGAGATCTCAAGTTGTCAAAATATGAAAAATAATGGTGTTGAAGAATGACCAAATTTACTCAGAGTAAGGAGAATTGACATCTGTTGCTATTTGGATGAAGATGTGCTGTTTGGATGTATGAACTGCCCATACATGGAATATTGGCATAGGAATACACAGGTATGATGTGTCTCATTTTCATCTACTTTATCATTTTGGTAGATTTATATATAGTAATCTGACTTTATTCATAAGAAAACTACACTTTACTAAAGAACTGTTTTTGGTAGAGTGGAAATCCTTTTTGATTCAAATCTCCTAAAATTCTGCTAGAAATAGTAGAATTGTAGTCAATTGTTGCACAAGTGACAGAGAGTGGAGTGATTGTTCCAGAGGATTATCCTTACCCTTTTTTTACTCCTTTTCCCCAAATCATGAAAAAAAAAATCTCATATGAGTTTATACTACATTGTATGGCTTTGTTTTTGTTTCTATGTTTCATTACTTTAAAAATGCATTTCAATGAATTCCTTTGTCTGTCTCATCTTTGGGCTTTTATGTGTCCTGTGAAATTTTCTCTCTGTTCTGAGCCCAGCACAGCAGCTGTTGGAGGTACTTGATATTGCTCAAACAATGCCTTAGTGCCCTCTGTAATTTCATAAACAGGCAGTCAGGAAGGGTGGAGCATTTAGGCATGTATAATGGGAAGTTTTCCAGCAAAGAAAAATAGGCACTATTGTTCTGCCATTTGCATATAGATGTCTCTCCTCCTGCTACCTGAGAAAATTAAGAGCCTCCAACCTATGGGCTTCTTAAACACATTGTTGAAAATGTCCACATTTATGTCAGCACTTTTTCGACATCCTAATGATGTCTTTTCGAAGACCCTGCCATCTAAATGGCTTCTTACCAGCCTAATGAAAAGTTGCTTTAGGTGTCAAAATAAATCTAAGAATGTTCTACACTTTAGCTGACTGTAATATATCATCATGGCCAGCTTAAGTAGTATAAACTGCAACATGATAAAGCATCAGCCAAAACCTATGAGAAACAGTAGCTGAGATAATGGGCATTCAGTGAAAGGATAATATAGCAGTGATACAAATTCAAACAACCAAAGGTTACACATCATATTTTGCAATGGACTTCTTGGTTAACTGAGCTTCCTTTAACAGTCAACAACAGGGTAAGATGATGTATAACATGCCTTCTTCTGACTTTCTTTCCAGTTGGAAAAATATTAATTATTTCCTTCCTCAAGTTTCAATGTTGTCTTACTAAATTGAACTGTTTTTAGAAACTGAATTGTATTTCATTTAAATTTATGGGTATACCTTAAATTGTTCTACCCCTCAATAGTTGATTCAGATATTTTATGATCTATTTCTTGAAATGAACATGCTCACAATCTAAACTAATAAGTAAGGATGTCCAGGTCAAAATATTTACACTTGTTTGGTGATTTTTGTTGTTGTTGTCTGTTTCAAAGACTTGAATCTCACCTTTCTGAGAGCAGTTATTTGGTCATTTCACTGTACTTGATCATGGCATGCTCTGTTCTGGAACTCTCCTACACCATCACAACAGTGAAACTGACTCACAGCTCCTTTCTGGCCTGCTGTTCTGGGCAAACCTCTCTGGGCACCTCCAGCAGAGTGTGTCCCTTTTCTACCCGAATGCCTATAGAGAAAATGTGAAAGTTAGAGTGACCTTTCGCCCTCAGTCTTTCCAGAAGATTCTTTCCATTTTTTGGTAACCTCTTAACCAGAAGCGGTATCTGTGAAATGTTTGTTAGCTAGCAGAGTTTAGCTATAGTGTGATTCTTTTTTTTTAAGGATATACTCTATAAATCCATTATACTGCATTAAGACAAACATACACCCTCACTTATTCTCATCATTATGATGATCATTCTTTTAATATAAATGTTGCTCCCAAATACATCACCGATGATTTTTACATTTTAAAATAAAGCAACACATTAATATTTATATAAATACAAACAGGAGCTACCTCATTTTGAATATTTTTTAAAGCATTATGTAGTGTCTCTTTTTTGTGACTATCAAAGTGAACAAAATGAACTTTTCACAGAAGGGCATTAGTTGTCTATTGATGTATAGCATATACTGAAAAAGTTAACAGCCAAAAATAACAGGCATTCTCCAAGTGTTTGGAGGTCAGGACTCCTGACAATTCAAGCAGATTCTGTAAAGAACACAGACAAGGTATTATGCTTTTCACTTTCATCTGAGGCTCATCAGAGGAGAGATCTACATACTGTCCTTTATATTGTTGACCATCACCTTTTCCTTAGAACTTTGTTACTAAGGATCCTTCACTCCTGCCCATAAGAGGCCACTGTCAGATCATACACATTGCCCAAAGTTTCCTGTCACATGTGTCACAGATAGCTTTTCATTTGTGATCAACACTATTTGTCTCTTCAAGGACAAAGAATCTACAAATCCAGAATCTTGGAAAAAAATCTTTTGGAGCATATAGCAATCAAAGGAGAAGCATGCCATTATTTTATCATGTGAAGTAAATAACAAAGGGAGAGTCATCTCTGCATATTAGTCACAGGTCCAGTGTAGGCAACTCAGAAGCTCCACCTGCACTTGGAAGGATAAATTGAAAGCCTGGGTATTTTAAGAAGTCTACAATCCCAGCAGTTAGCTGAAAGTGAACAGATCAGGACTTCATGACCATTCTTACTACATGATGAGTTTATAGCCAGCCTGAGAGAAAATGAAACAATTAAAAGAGTGGAAAGATTATATGATGTGTAGTTCATTTATAAATACTTCAGTGTTTGTCCATCAGAGGCAATCCATATGTAGTCTATTTTTCTTAATTCTCCTATCTCCTCTTAATTGTATCTCTCTCACAACTTTCTTTGTATTCTCATCAAAATTTATCATGGAACCACACCTTCACTTGATAGCACTGCAACTCTTGTAGGGCTTTCTTGTATTCCATTAATACTCTCAACTACTACATTCAACATTTTTCTTTCATTTTTATTTTTCCTTGTCAAACTAAGTACAAGCTCAGTTCTTCCCCATTCTATAAAATTCCATCATCAATGATACTATTTCTCTTGAATCCACTTTACCTATTTTAATATTCAATCACACTTCTTGAAAGATCTCCCTATGCTTTCTGATAAAATAAAGTGCTTCATTTTTTCATCTATACTTGCTATAGTTGTTGAAATTTTTGGAAACATTATAATGAAAACTCTAAGTTTTCTGGCAGGTTACCCACAAAATTTCAGCCGAAGAAAAATGTTTAATGACTCATCTTCCTCCTATGGGCTATTTTTTCCCCTCAATGCTCTGTAGCATTTTAAATTTAGCCTTGAATAAAATTGAATTTTAAAACTTGCCTAACTTTTCTTTCTCATCTGTTGACTCTTAAAAACCTGATAGACTTAAATGTGTCACTGAAACTTCACATTTAGGTTATATAGCTGGAGAACTGTTTGCCTGAATCCCATCTTGACCCAACTGAGTAGCAAACTCACACTAGGACAAAACAGATTATTGTGTTATGGGAATTAGAAAGTGAATGTGAGGTTCCCAAGCAGGGCCAAGACCTCACTGTCTTCACTAGGCAGAATCAGTCCCATCCTCATTGCAGCTTCACTTGCTTTTGTCATCCATGCTCTATCGATGTCTATTTTGGTAACTGATAGGTCTTCAGACACTAGAAGAGCCTGGAGACTACTGGGTACCTAATTAAGAGCCCTTGAATAGTGAAATATAAAAACCAGGCTTCTTTTTCTAACACTTTCTTATAATCTCACTTTAAAGTAAAGACTTCAAAACTTTAAAAGGCAATTTTACCTCTCTACCTCATTCTCTTACAGATCCACATTTGACATTTATTACCCTATATATTTCTGGTGTCTGGATAATTGTCAAGGTGGATTTTTTCACAGTCATCAGGTCAACATTCAGCTTCATGGAACATTTCTTTGGTTAAAACCTAAATATAACCTATAACCAGTGATTATATTTCTTTGTGGAGTAGAATTTAGGTGTTACAGTATTAAAAGCTATATGAATAATTAATGGGAGGGAGACACTTAGATGCATAATTTAATTGCATTTGACAAATAGATCAGGTATGGTAGAGCCACTGTACTGGGGTAAATGTGTGACTTCTTAAGTACTACAGAAATACAAGACTGAGCAATGCTGGTGCACACCAGGATGAGTTACTACTGTGACCAGCAGAGATATAATAACAGCATGAATTACTGAATTGGCATCTTCCCGAGACAGCTTTGGTCACAGCCTTGCTATGTTCTGGAGATGATAGAAGAAGATTTGTGTGATGTAAATTTATAATCAAAGGGTGTTCAGGATGAAAGATGACCTCAAAGGTTGTGAACCTGAGCAGGAGACTGTATCATCATAGGAAAAAGGAGCTGTGAAATATGGATCATTTTCCAGTTAGTACCTGGAAGCCAAAGAAATTCCACTCATACAGATTTAACTCTCAGTTTCAGACAGACAGAGACAGAAAGCAGGGGTCCAAAGTAATCAAGCATGGAGATGCACAGGTTAGGTCTGCAGACTTGTGCAGTGTTAGCATTTATATGCTTCCTGAAACTATGCTCAAGATAGAATTAGAAATTATTTAAATATTAGGGCTCTGAGCAGTATAGTGACATGAGCACTCTCTAGATAGATAACCAATAGGTGATAGGTAGGTAGGTAGATAGATAGATAGATAGATAGATAGATAGATAGATAGATAGATAGATAGATAGATGATAAATAGAATATGAGTAATACACACACTAAGGGCATCTGAGTTCCCTGTGAAGTGAGATGCAGGATAAATTGTGCATGCATTATTATTTCAAAAAAATGATCAGCAAGATGTTATCAAACAGAAAAAAATGATATGAAATACATACTGTAACCCTATAAAGCAGAGTGTTGGCTTGTCTGCTCCCCAGGTCAGCTAGCTGAGCCAAAGGAAACCAGATTCATTGAGGACACATTCCTTTGCCATCACTGCCTACAGGCTGAGTAATGGAGATGTATCAGACACAGCATACCCTTTGCAGGAAAACAAGTAACCTTTAAAGGGGGCTGTTAAACTGAGGTATCCTCTTTGATTTTCCCACCCTGAATAAAGTCCTTTCATTTTTACTACTAAATGGTCATTTTTTTCAGCATGATTTTTTTTTGTTGTTTAGTCCAATGACTGTTTCAAAAAACAATAGGTCAAAAGCCATAAAAGGGATAGAATAATAAAAGAAATCATCCTAAAAAACAGAGTATGATCACTGAATCTATGAAAGTGTTCATAGAGTAACTATTATCAGATGTTCAGGAAATTTAGGAAAAATTGCTTATAGACATGGTTTTAATTTAATGTAAGGAAATAGTAATACATAGATTTATACTGTGCAATAAGACATTTTTATGTGTATACATAATTTCAAATTACATATGAAAATACAGTAACTCAAATTAATGCATTTTTAACATATGATCAATTGCACAGAATTTCTTGGCTGTTAAAATTGTGTTTTATAGCACCAATAACAAATGTAATAAAATGTGTTTCCTTATTAGGTCCCTCAAATTTTTTTAAAGAAAGGCAATAACCTAAAATTGTTATCTGCAGTATAACATAAGTTTCTTTTTAAAAATCACTTAATTGTTCCTATATTGTATAATAAAAAAGAACAGACTGTATTGACAAAATTAATTCCAAAACATCCCCACCATCATACAATTTTGCTTTTTCATTTTCCTGTAAGACAGCAAAGATACATCAAAGACAATAAAAGCAAAACAGGTCTAGAAAAGAGAGTCATAACTTATACAGTGTCAGAATTAAGAAAATGTTTGGTTCATTGGTTTGAAGATATTGAAATCACTACTGTTCCATTTTTGAGTAATTATTTTTTCAGTGTTTTATTCACATAAGTAGAAACTGTCTAAAACTTTTACCCTAAGAAGTCACTACTTAACTTCCTTCTATACTGCCTTCTCCAGCATGAATTTTGTGTTTCTAGACACAGATGTTCTGATGGCTGCAATCTCTATTTTCCCAGTCAACTCAGCCCTCTTCAGTCTCAAAACAGAAGGAGGTAATGTCTTGCTTAGAAAGAGAGATAGTTACTAAATTAAGCAACCTTCCATGAGGTTTACAACTTCTTTTTCCTAACAAATGGTGACTACATTTTGGTTTCAATGGAGAATAACATTTTTTTTTTTAAATTCAATTTTATCCTCTAAATGCAAGTTCATCACTGAAACGTTTCCTTTAAATTGGAGCAATTTTGATTTTCAGAATCATATTAGGACTCATTTTCTAATAAATTTATTGAGAATGAGTCCATGCTTGCCTCCAAGGAGCAAATACTTTTGAAGTTTCTGGTTTCCTCGAAACTCATGAAGTAGCTTGGCAATTGTCATCTTTAAATTACTGCTGACCTGTGGTGTTAATCCTACCACCTTGCTGATACATGTCTGCTCAGCCATGGTAATCAGGCCCCTTCTCCTTGTCATAATCCCATTAACAAATTGAAAGATAGAACAGGATTTTTTTTAACCAATCTCTTTGACAGGAAGCAGTGCAATGGGGATATAATTATGGATTATGTCTTTTATTATACACTGGAGCAAGTACACATTAGACTAATTAAAAACACAGTGTGAATATTCAACCACATTGAGCTACAAATGTTTAAAGGCTGTCTGTTATAGCTGAAAATATATTTTGGTCTCAAAGAAAAGCTCTTGTCAACTTGTATGAAAAACTGAATTCAAGAATTGAGGATTGCACATTTCTGTGCTGGTGGATTTACAGGGATCTCACGGTGTAAACACTTGCTGAGCTAGCACTCAGACAAAGCGGACCTGAAGGGTGACAGGACTGTAAAATGAAGCTGTGGGAGTGTGAGGCAAGAAGTCAGATATTCAGTTGCACTGACTTTCCCAGGAAGAACTAGAAGGGACTCAGATAAGCCAAGAATGGGGAAGAAAACACTACATCACTCATACAAGGAAGCAGCACAGAGTTGTAGACAGAGGTTGTCATATGTAAGCAATGTGATACCATATCTTGAATCTCAGCGAAAGATCCAACAGGGGAATTGTGTCCTCCAACATCCTAAGGCAGAATGGCATATGGACACCCAAGAGCTGGGCAAAATTTTAATACACGGTGTAGTGAACACCAGTTATCGAAACCATGATGAAAGATAGACATTGCCAAAGGTGCCATAGAATTGCAACATGATCCAAACTCAACATCAGATCTCAATCCTTCTTTTCTTTTCTCATTTAATTATTACTGTTGAAATTCTTCTCTGGATATTTTTCTATTTTGAGCTTAAATGTGTTTTGTTGATACGGAAACTGTATCCCACTCATTTTAAGGAAGATAATAGGCACAATCCAGAAGAATTATTTAAAACAGGTTATTGACCTCTGTTGATAAGAAAGAACTGTTTTCTCTTCAAGATAAACAATGAGTCTTGGTTCAGAAAACATGTCATGTGACATTATTTTGGTTTCCTGTTGTATAAATGTCCATTGATGGCACTCAAGTCTGGACTCAAAGCAAATGTCACTCAGCAGTGCTCAGCTGAATTATGAGCCTTTTGTGAATAAAACCTTTTTAGAGCTTAGAGGATGAGAATTGCACTTCCATCCTCTTGTGTTGGGAACAGAGAGCTTGCTGCTAAATCAGAACGTCAAAGTTGCTTTGGATCCACCAGTGAAATATGCATCACATTCACTCTGCCCTATATCTTTTATCTCTTGAGTAATACAACCCCACTCAGTTCCACTGTGATAGCCCCTTTCAAAGTGGCCTCCCTTGAAACAATTTTCCCACAGCAAAAATTTTCTTAAATCTTATTTTTTTTTCCTGTTTCTCACCATTTCAGTGAATGCCACGTGATACTGAAAGAGAGACCACCCACTTACCATAGATCTCAAAGCCAGGACCACACACTTGATCCTCTCCCCTCTGTCTCATCCATTCCATACAGGTTTCTCCTCATCTTTCCTGTCCATTCATATACTAAGATATTTCCTGTCTTAACTTTGAATCAATGATTTCGCTTCCTAAAGCCTTATTCATTTATTTTTATTTTTTAGAAAAATCAACCCCTCCTTTCACATTGTAACAATTAGCTTAAATGCCATATCCTCAGAGAAGTCTGTGTCCTTCTCACAATTGTGCTAATAGGCAAGGCATCTTGACTTCTTATACTTGCACTTTTGCCTTTATTCATGTGACTTAATTTAATATATGTATTTTCATCTAGATTAAAAATTCTTTCAGGTGCCAGTCCCAGTCTTTCATTTTCCTTGCCCTATTCCCAGCATAGAGGACAGTGTTTTCATAGAATATTCAGTGGAGATGTGGAGTACATGTGTGGCTCCTAAGGTCATCTACAAAGCTTCATTACACAAACCTCCTCAGGCTGAAGGACACTGAACAGTCTGTTCCACCTGATGGAGACAGTGTCCTTTATCTTTAACCTAAGCTTCCATGTAGCTTCACCAGCTCAGTTCAAACATAGCTTCGTGTTTTGTGTCCCCCCCCCCCCGTTTGTGTCTACATGATAGACTACGGTGTATCATTCTGTTTTCACATACAGCATAATTTCCTAATGAATTTACATAGTTGACTTTATCTATTTTGGAACTTGATAAAGGGAGGAACAACAAGCACTCTTCTGAAGTTTTTCCTTGTGCATGTCTATATTTACGATATGAAAGAGTTGTTACTACATTAATAGTGCATTTATATGTTTGTGTGAAGATGAAGGCACACCAGATCTCATGAGGATAAATTATTTTATTGAACAAAAGATTAAGAGATTTTGATGCACATATCTCAAAGCAGAAAACTATTGTATCTAAAAGCAGAAAACTATTTTTTTTGCATTGATTTAAGACTTTACTCTTGTCCAGGCTTTGAAATTGTGCAGAAAGGATGAATATTTTTTTCAGTGGGTATCTCATAGTTAGTTATTCAGTAACTGCTTTATCCATCTCCAATATTCAAGGAAAGACCCAGGACACCAGCAAGTATACTCCAGGTATTGCATCAGCTTCTGCAGGGCCATAGGAAGAATGTAAGTTGTCACCAGCCCATATCAATTACTTCATCTCAATATGTCTTAAAGACGAAATTTAAGAAAAGCCATCTGGCTTAGATGCTGAGAAAATGTCTCAGGAGGTTATAATAAACACTCCCTAAGTATTCTTTTCTGCAGATAATAAATGATGCAGTTCTTCAAGCATTCTTGTATAGATTTTATTGAAGGGTAGTGCATTGCCTGCCCACTATTCCAGATTATCAGGCTTAGTCATTCTTTCTAAGCAAGTGGGAAAGGAGGCAATAGGGATAGTATCATGAACTACCAGAGCCTCAAGAATCCACAGAGGACTCATAAGAACATCATCAGTTTCATTATGGAGAGATTATAGCCCAAGGCACCTATCTGACTGGAATAAGACCTCCCAATGATGTAATGTTTGTCCCCACAAATCTCCTGGTAATGATTCACCTAGCTGCATGGTACAAATAATTTTGAAGTCTAGGAAGATGTTTGGACTCTTCGGGTATACTGCCCATGCCAGAGTATCTAAGATAACATTCCCTAAGACCAGATGTCTACAGATTCTGGCAATATTAAAATTTGCCTATGATTCCTTTAGAGAGAACTCTCCACAGGATGTTTATCTCTGCTTCCATGTGCACACATAGAAATCCTGACTTCTACAAAATGCAAAGAGCAAAATGAGCAGATATAGATTTTAACTGGACAGATTCATGACTTCCAATTTTAGATACTTTAATTCTCTGTGACATCTAATATACCTAACATTTCTGTCATTTTCTTGGCAATGCCATTTAACTCTTAACTATTCTGAATAATATTTAAATTTAGAGGTAAAGAACTCTAGATTATTTGAAAATGGATGGCTCTTCCTATAGCTGTGAAAGCTTCTAAGTGGACAGTAAGTCAGAATTGCAGAATCATAGGTTAATAGACTATAAAGTAAAAAGGGAAATTTTGTTATGTTCTACGGAAATAATTTTAGAAATATAAATCACAGATTATTGTTATAGAAAAATTAAAAGTAGAAAGTTAACTCTAAAAGTTACTTTTATGAAGGACTCAACAATGGAAGAGATGGTAAAAGAAGATAAATGAACAAGACACTAAATAAAAACATTAAATCAGGGCTGGAGAGATGACTTATTGGTTAAGAGGGCTTGCTATGCTTTCAGAGGCCAGAACTCAGTTCCAAGCACCCACAAGTTCCTCACGGCTGCTGCAAGTCCAGCACCAGGGACATAACTCCCTGTTCTGGCTTCTTTAGACAATGCATACATATAAAAAAACATACACATATACACATAATTAAAAACAAAATAAATCTAAACACAATGTAATAGAAAGTACAGAATCAGTATTGCTGTTTGAAGAACTACACATTATCATTTAATACCATTTATCTAATAAACAAACAGGGTGACTAAATTTTGCACTGTACCCTGAGAGGCTTCATGCTCTATTGTGACTCAGTGATGGTAAATAGGCACATTCTCACTTCTTTTGAATTATTTTATTGACAGTGAACATTGTGACATTAAGAGACAATCTGCACAATATTCCATTATTAATTCCTATGTATTTGTCTCCAAATTTCAGTGACTTTTTTCTTTTTCTTTTTCTTTATTTAATATTTTTATTTTATAATTAACTTAATTTCACATATCAGCCATGAATTCCCCCGTCCCCCCGCTCCTACCCCCCAAACCTCCCCCCCAACCCACCCCCCATTCCCACATCCTATAAGGCAAGGCCTCCCCTGGGGAGTCAGGCCAGCCCGGTAAACTCAGCTGAGGCAGGCCCAGTCTCCTCCTCCCTACACCAAGGCTGAGCAAAGTGTCCCAGCATAGGCCCCAGGCTCCAAAAAGCCAGCCCATGCACAAGGACTGGTCCTGGTCCCACTGCCTGGGGGACTCCCAAACAGTTCAAGCTAATCTACTATCTCACTTATCCAGATGGCCTGCTCCAGTTCCATGAGGGCTCCTCAGGCACTGGGTCACAGTTCATGCATTTCCACTAGTTTGGCTATTTGTCCCTGTGCTTTTTCCAATCATGGTCTCAATATCTCTCACTCAGATACCATTATGAATGAAGACCCCATGGGAATAGGAAGAAGCAGAGTGCTAGAGAGGTCCCCAGAAATCCACAAAGATACCTCCACTGTAGACTACTGGCAAAGGTTGAGAGAGTGCCTGAGCTGACCTGCTCTAGTGATCAGATGGCTGGACACCCTGGCTGTCATGACAGAACTCTCATCCAGTGTCTGATGGAAGCAGATGCAGATCCACGGCCAAGTCCCAGGTGGAGCTCCGGAAGTCTAATCGGCAAGAGAGAGGAGGGACTGTAAGAGCAAGAGACTTTTTTCTTAAACATATCAACATGATGGTGCTGATCTGAATGCCTTCATTTTCTCATGGCTTCATAGAATATATTTATAAATAAATAGAAAAGATCCACATATCTAATAATGAACTTGGATGAAATAATTCTTAGCACATCCATAAACACTTATAGGTTTATAATCATTAATTCATGATATAGATATGTCTTTATTGGAATAGAAGTTTGTACTTAAATATTATTGAGTAGAACAAAAGGAAACAAAGTGGGGATTAGGAGATGTCCCTGTGTTTAACAGTGTGCATTTGCTGTGACAGGCACCAAACATATTTAATTGTTTAATTGTCTAACTCTCTTTCTTAAATATTTAGTATCTTTAGTGGAGAAAGGATAATTTTAAAAGATATTCTTGAGAATGCTATCCACTTTCTAAGAATTTTAAATTATAAATTGCTGCCTTTTCTCTTTTGTTTCTCTGTTATCTCTCCACGCCCCCCCTCATGTGTGTGTGTGTGTGTGTGTGTGTGTGTGTGTGTGTATGTGTGTGGTTGCACTTGCTCCCGTGCATACACTTCTGCATTTATATGAATATGTGTGCATTTAGACTAGATCAAAGTTTGGTGTTGGTTGTCTTCCTCAGATACTGCCCATCCTATTCTTTGACATACAATTTCTTATTGAATCTGGAAGTCACAGAGTCAGCTAAAATGGCTAATCAGTGAGTACAAGGGATCTGCCTATCTTTCCTTCCTTAGTGCTAGGATAACAGATATGAACCGTTAACCCTGACTTCTTATGCAGGTGCACAGGATCCAAACTCAGGTCTTCATGCTTCTGTGCCAATCCCTTCATGAACTGCACCTTCTTCCCTGCCCCTGGGGTTTTCAACAGAGCTTAAATGCTTCCTATTGTGAGGGGATATTTTTGAAACACTAGGGCTGAAGTTACTATCTGGGTGGTGCATAGTTATCTGATTTCTGTGGACAGTGAGGAGTGTTTCTGAATGGGAACTTGTAAAGTTTGTTAACTCAGTTCATAGAAGAATCAAGGGAACACTAAGCAAAGAAGCTGCTAAGTACAAGGTAGGGCATAGAGCAAGGACCAGTCTAGGATTGCTGTCTGCCACTAGGTATTCATTATGTAATGCTGCAGAATAATCCAACCATATTTCTGAAAAAAACAGACACATAAGAAATTCTGATGTTTTCTACTAAACCACAAGTTTTCCTGGCTTTGTGAAAATAAATGGTATTTCTTGAGGTTAGAGTCCCAGATCAGTATTGATTTTAAGTTATTTTTCTGTTCAGTGAGTCTAAGTAGGATCATAGGCAGAGACACAAATACATTCAGTGCAGATAAGATTATTTTTGGAAATCTGTTAATGAAAATCTTCATAGCTACTTGTAGATTAAAAGGTCAGGTTATTTTTGTAACTAATTACAAAACATTCAGAATCAAAACTAAGCAGAAATCAGATGGCCACTAAGATAATGGCACTAGAGTTATGAACTCAGCTGGAGAAATTGGCTCCAAGTAGAGAATTCTCCTTTGAGATCCTGTAAAAATGTGACCCAGTTCATCCTAAAGAACTATACCTAACAGTATGGGCGTTGGTCTCCACTAGAATAATAAAAGTAAGTGTTTTCTAGATATTCTGTGATTTTAATTTATCTCTGAACACAAATATTTAATAATGTAAATCAAAGAAAACTTTAATCAGAATTTGAGTCGTCTAGAATGCCTAGTACCAAACTCACCCAGGAGATAGACTTGAGATACTAGGGAAAGGGATATTTCATTCTTACAAAGCAGAAGTATGGTTGCCAGGAACACAGAACAGACACTAGGCATGCTTATCTCTGGTCTAATTCACAGTGCACTCCCAAATCTGTCTCTATAAGACAGTGTATTGCTCACATCCCATTCTCACCAATATTATCATTTTCTTGACACAATATCTTTGTGAGTTTTACCTCAGATTGTTGAAATATTTTTGTTGTCTATAGATATTCCCTCTTTTGGTCATCTTCTAATCAGTTTGTCTAGTGCAGTAATTTTAAAATGCATCTCTGATCTCACAAGCTGATTTCTAAAATGCTTCAGTGACAACTCATTTCCAATGGCACTTTAATCTAAGTCCCAAAGTGTGGTCAGCCTTGGCTTATTTCCTTAGCTTTTTTATCTCTCCTGGTCCATTGCTTCTTTACTTCTTCCTGTATCTGTTCATCCTCAAGCTGCTCTAAGAGCTTCTCTTTTCTTTCTTTCTTTTTCCTGTGTGGATTCTGTATTTCATAACTATTTTCATTTGTTAATAGACAATAGCCTGTACATATTCTCGTAACAGTTTACATTTGGAAAGTCATAATTTTCTTAGTCATATCTTTTGAATATTTCTTTTCTATTGAAAATAGTTTCTTCTCCCATTCAATAGGTCCTGATCAGTTTCCCCTCCCATACTTTTCAAAGTAGGGCCATACATATGTTCTCACATGATCAACACATGAGATCTGCTTACACTCCTTAAGTCACCTGACCTGAATAAGGCACCCCTTAGGTTACAGTCAAGAGCCTCTTCTGGGAAGATGTTTTGTTTGACCTCACATACAAGTGGTTTATAGTCTTCCATCTCTCCTCCGAAAAACCCTCTGATACCCTATTTTAGGGATTGTCTTATTCCTTCTGACAGTTATTAGTGTGTTCATCTGCATGATCAGCTCCAGAAAATTTCCAAGAAATTCAGAACTGCATCTGACTCCACATTACATCCTGAGACAGGCTCTTATCTTTGATCCTGTATCCAACAAAGGGAGGAATGTCCTCAAATTGGTCAAATTCTACTGTGAAGGAATGACTGTATGGTGAGGATTCAACTTTATGGGTAAAAATCAGTGCAAATGTTAAAATAATAATATAAAATATCAGATTACTATATAATAAAATACTGAATGTATAGGTAAAACAAAAACCAAGAGATGAAAGTTTCCAAAGGTATTTTATTTGGTGTCAGTTATACACACATTAATTCTCAGTTGCTTACAAATATGTATGTGTGTCTGTGTATCTAACATGGTTTGCATTGAGAATATGGTAAATATTCTAATGTGATAATATGGACTCCTCATGGCAATGCAGATATGTGAATGCATACCTATTAATTTATATGCAAATAATATTTATTTTCCATGTTCTTATTGAGCTGTAATATTTAAATTATTTGCAAATTTTATAATAAAGTTTATAAAATTAAAATCAAATACTTATCTTTAACAGGTTAAAAAAATATCAGAGCCTGGGTTGTTATAAATACTTCAACTAGGTTCACCAGCCACAGTTTATAGAAGAGCCAATAGTCTGTTTTCCTATGTGAAAATCATGGTTAGATTTTTGGGTGTTCTACAGTTATTTTGACCTCTTCATGGCAGAAATATTCTCATCCACCTGAAGAAACTGACCTGGTTTCCTGGATGAAGAGATCATTTTTATGGAGCAGCAAAATTGTGGGTACTGGAAAGCAGACCCAGAGCAACAAACGTGGCATTTCTTAAATTTAGGAAAGTTTTTGAAAGAAGTTTAATGCACCAGAGTGGGCATATTATTAATAATTCCTTTCTTGAGAAGCTCAAACAGCTAGACCTGCTTTCAGTTCTTTCATGTTCTCTCTTCTGCTGATGTAGCGGGAAGCAGCAGATTCAAAGTAGAGCTAAAGGAAGCCTGGGAGCTCAGCCTCCGGGCAGTCATTTTCAGTATTTATGAGTGCCTGTAAATGGCTAGTGAGCTGGTGGTAGCACCATTGATTCTATTTTTAACAGTTGACTTCCTCACAATCAATGGCATTGACCAAACCAACTGTCAAGTCAGCAGCAACAAGGGATAGTCATGCGGCAGCCTGCTAATGTGTGTTGTGGCTCCAGGTGGGTGTCCCTCTCCACAAAGCCTTGAGCCCAGGAGCAGGTCCCCTGGCACTACCTACGCCCAACCTCCTATTTCAATGATGGCTGACCCCATTACCATAGAAACTTGATGGCCAAAAGCCCAGAAGCAAATTATACAGCTCATTGGCACCCTCTGGTGACAAGTCTTCCTCAAACTTAAAATTCTCCTGGGCTTCAAAGCACTGGACACCTTTAGGACTACCCAGAGATGTTGGCTCCTGGTGATGTGCAGGGGTCCTGAGTAGGTCCTTCTGGTCTTGCTATTCCTATTAGCTAAGAAAACCAAAATGACTACTTCTCACAATGGTTTTAGAAGGGAACTGGTACCACCAAGTCAGTGCCTTCTCCCAGAGAGGTAAGATGATGGTGACCTGCTTTGAACTTTCAAATGCATTGTGGGTAATTCAGAGTAGTCTGTTTATGTAAGAATCATGAGCTTATCTTCAACTAGTTTATCAAAAGAAGGGTATGACCTACAAGGATGTAGAAACTCATCTATCATAATTCAAGACTTCCCAAGTACAGAATACAACTCAAACATATAGCCCTGGCCTTCGCTCTCTTTTCACTTGTAAATACAACTTTGGCCATATGAATGCTCTCTCTGAACCTTAATCTGCTCATCTACAGAACAAGAAGGAGAAAATGTGGAAATTGTAGGTGACATGAGATTACTAGGACAAAGTTCTATGATACCTATAGATTGCTTATGAATCCATTGAGTTATTATGTATTTGTGTCAATTTGAATCCTTTCATGACAAAGCATTTTAAGTAGCTTATAGTTGCAACCACTTTCCCATGTTCCAATGAATATCTAATGAGTGAGAGTCTTCAGCCATCCTGAAAACATGGAAAGAATTGTTGAGTCTCACTTTAAACTCTCATGATTATGTATTTTAGAATAAGTATAGGTAGTTTAATAAATGTTCTCCTTTTTAAGAGATGCCTTAAGCAACATATGAGAACAAGGGAATTAGAAAAAAAGGATTTCACAGAAAACTACAAAGTATTCATCATATAAGTTTTCCTCTTAAGCATCCTCACTTATTAGAATCTGACTAGGTACTAAGAGTCTTAGATTCCTCATTTTATTTAATCCTCCTACCCAAGCCAGCAAGGTAGACTTTATTACTCTCATTTTGTAGGAAAAGAAACTAAGACTCAGAGCTGTGAGGCAGCTTGTTCAGAAAAAAATAAATAAATAAAACACAACTGATAGAGCTAAGACTCAGACATTTCAACAGAAAGCAGAACCCAGTTCTGCCTGACAGAACCCTCTTGATTTAGTCAGGTAGCAAACATGGGGAGTTCAGAAGGAATCTGTCAATCCGCTATTCATACACAATAGCTCATACACATTTTCCTAATGATGAGTGATTTTCAGAAGTCCAAAAAGCAAAAGATCAAGAATGTGCTAAATTTCACTTCCACTGAACAGTCAGTAAGCCAATGAGGACCCTCATCCTTTAGTGGCTTGTAGTCTACCATGGGTGAGCTCTATTTATTAAGTTCTCTCTTCCATATACGTGTGTGTGTGTGTGTGTGTGTGTGTGTGTGTGTGTGTGTGTGTGTGTTGGGGGCACTAAACATCAGGTCAGTGTGGTCTGCTTACTAACACTATCTCAAAACTAAAACGAAAGCAAAATAGAAACACTATGTTGTGACTGTATGCTATTTCTATAGTGTTTCCTTGGTGATGAATAAATTATGTGATCACATCACACCTGGTATTCCTTTACTGAAGCTTGGTTCTGTATTTCTTGGTGCTTAAAGAATGTAGGATGCTGAGATCTGAGAGGATAAAGACACTGTCCTCAGTCTCCTCAAGAGAGAGGTGCCAATGTGCCCTCTTGGGCACCTGAAGAAGCCATTTTCCTTCCCAGCATTAATACTGACAAGAATGTGTGGAGCCAGTGTCACGGGCAGCAAGAGTCATGTTCTGGTTGAGAGGTCAAAAGTTCTTGATCATATGGCACTTCAGCATTTTCAAATTGGAAACTCTTTCGTATCTTACAAATTTGGAGACCAGAGACAGAAAGAGAGTAAGGAAAACAATACACACTGCAGAAAAGGAGAGAGGAGGGACACGTAACATGGCAAAGGAAGTCAGGGAGTTCAGAATCAAACGTGTAAATGCACATACTAAAGGACATTCTCCCCCTACAAAGAGACAACACTGAAATTCGACCTTTAGAAAAGCAAACAGTGCTATCATATTTTGTATAAATGTCTCTCCATTTTTCTTGGCTTATACTAAATCCTGCATTTTTCTCTCTAATTCTTTATTTCAGGATGACTGGATTCTACTGTGTTTAAGGAAAAAAAATAGGAACTATAAACCTAAATTATAGCCAATCAAATGGTACTCACAGCTCAACTACTAGACAAATTGCAGCTCATGAAATTTGCTATGGGTCAGGAGACTGAGTAATTTTATTTTAATCAGTCTTATTTGAAGCTGGAATGCCATTACAGCAAATCCTCTGAACAGGATTTTGGAGGGATATAGATGAGTCTTTTTTCCTCTTTTCCTCCTTGTTTTCTTCATTCTAAGTAAACAGTTGAGGTCTCGGACAGATAATGAGAACTAAATCTCCAAATGGTCAGATTTCATTGCTGTTTTGAATGGCAGTATAACTGGAGCTTATGTGGGCCCTGGCCTTTCTTCCTATGTAGGATTAAGCCATCTAAATCATGTCCAAAGCATTCATTTACATGCTTAAATCCCATGCAGAGTTCAGGCCCAGCCACAGGACCACAACTGCTCTGCTGATCTCTGGGATTTTCTGTGGTGCAGGTTTTCTGGTATGCTACTCAGTGTCATGGGAGGCCTTGCAAGATGCTGCAAGGCAGGATGGACTGATATCAGAGCCACACAGCTGCCTGTGAGGGAAGGTGGGGGCACAAAGAGCCTTTCAGAGTCAGTGGTGTATGGCACAGTCAGGTACTCGTGCTTTCCAGCAGTCCCTGGAATTGGTTATCTGATATTTGCTGCATCTCTAAATGTAGTCAAACCTCAAGAGCAGGGCAATCAAATGGTGATGTGCTAGCCCAACATTCCACTGTTAACATACTGTACTCTTCTGTCCTCTGATGTTAAAACACAGTTTGAGAATGGAGCCACAAAGTGGTTAATGGTAAGAATGGAGAGAAGATCTGTTTTCCAAGAATGATAATTGAGGAGCAGTCCAAACAGGTGCCAATCTGGAGCTCAGGTGGGTGATTTTGAAGAATAGTCTTTCCGTTCATGTACAAACCATGTGCTTTAAAATAACTTAGTTGGGATTGGGGACACTGCTCAGTCAGTAAAGTTTCTGTCACCAGAGCAAAAGGGTCTTAGTTAGGGTCCTGAGCATCCATGTCAAGTCTGGATATAGTCACCTGGTCCTATGGGGGAAGACATCAGCAGATTCCCAAGATCCATTGCCAATGATGTGTCTCAAGAGACAAAGGAATTTGCTGCACAGTCTTGGAGACCTGCATTTGATCCCTGGATCTCCATTAAAAATAAGAGAGAGAACTGACTCCATAAAGCTGTCCTCTCTTCTCCATATGTATAAAAGCAGGCATGTATATACATAAGCATGCACACATACCACACACACATACAAACACACTAGACAGATGTATGATAGATAGATAGATATATGAAAGATAGATAGATAGATAGATAGATAGATAGATAGATAGATAGATAGATGTGGAGAACAGAAGAGGAAAAAGCAGTCAATGTCAACCTCAGGCCTCCACAGGGCTCTAAACACGTGGTTGTGTTTTTAACAGGTATGAGGACAAAACTACACTTCTCAACAAGAGTCAGAAATGAAACTTTCCTTAATGACTTTGAAAGAGCTTTGCATGCAACTTTGTCTAAATCCTCAAATGGAAAGTACAAATATTCCCTCCCTAATGAGCAAGTTAGAATTGCCATTTCCATATCTTCAAACTCCTTTTTCTTTGCTTAATTGGAAATCCCTTGACACTGATAATTGTGTTTCTAATAAGCTCTCCTAATTTTCATTTAATGTATTTACCCCTTATCTAAAAGCTTTGATCATAAAAAGAAAATAAAAATAAGATAAAATAAGATTATCCAAGAATCCTTCCTCTGTCTTCTTTGTCTTTTAAACAGGAAATACAGTTTTATGTTAAGATAGTGCATTTTAAAAATGTTTAACAAGGTATTTAAGAAGTCTATTTATTATTACAAGCATTTAATAGCAACTTATGTCATTTTCCTCTTCTATTGAAAGCTCCTGATGCACACCTGTGCATTGGCCTATCTCACAGACATTTTAACATAGAGGAAGCCTGATGTGTATTTCCAAAGCATTCCCAAACTCTGCTCTTCCTTTATAATATCACTCTCTGTTATGACATATTTTGTTGGCTGAGATCATTTTCCATACAAACTCTATGGTGCTCATGTTGCATTTCTGCAGGGGATGTCTTTTTCAAGATTAGAAGTTACAATGTGCTTCTTGTCTAGGGAACAGAGCTTAACTTAGAAGAACAGTCATTCTTAGTTATGAGTTTCTAAGTCACAAACATAGAATCGCTTCAAAATATACAGACTTAAAAATAAAATGGCGGCACTGCAGATTGGAGTCAGTGCATTTTTTCCAATTTTTTTATTCAATAAAATATATGTTTTAACCAGTAGCACAGACACTGAGAGA
Organism: Peromyscus eremicus; assembly: GCF_949786415.1. NCBI lineage: Eukaryota > Metazoa > Chordata > Mammalia > Rodentia > Cricetidae > Peromyscus > Peromyscus eremicus. Next base: position 17,262,480 of record NC_081435.1, read on the forward strand.
AACAATCAATCAATGGGACCTCTTGAAACTGAGAAGCTTTTGTAGGGCAAAGGATACGGTCAACAAAGCAAAGCGACAGCCTACAGAATGGGAAAAGATCTTCACCAATCCCACATCTGACAGAGGACTGATATCCAGAATATATAAGGAACTCAAGAAATTAGACATCAAAATGCCCAACAGTCCAATTAAGAAATGGGCTATAGAACTAAACAGAGAATTCTCAACAGAGGAAACTCAAATGGCTGAAAGACATTTAAGGAATTGCTCAACATCCCTAATCATCAGGGAAATGCAAATCAAAACAACTCTGAGATACCACCTTACGCCTGTCAGAATGGCTAAGATCAAAAACACTGAAGACACCTTATGCTGGAGAGGATGTGGAGCTAGGGGAACTCTCCTCCACTGCTGGTGGGAATGCAAGCTTGTACAACCACTTTGGAAATCAATATGGCGATTTCTTAGAAAATTGGGAATCCATCTCCCCCAAGATCCAGCTATACCACTCTTGGGCATATACCCAAGGAATGCTCAACCACACCACAAGAGCACTTGTTCAGCTATGTTCATATCAGCGTTGTTTGTAATAGCCAGAACATGGAAACAACCTAGATGCCCTTCAACTGAAGAATGGATAAACAAAATGTGGTACATATACACAATGGAATACTACTCAGCAGAGAAAAACAATGACATCATGAGGTTTGCAGACAAATGGATGGATCTAGAAAAAATCATCCTGAGTGAGGTATCCCAGACTCAGAAAGACAAACATGGTATGTACTCACTCATAACAGGATACTAGATGTGGAACAAGGATGACTGGACTGCTACTCACATCACCAGGCAGGCTACCTGGAAAACAGGACCCCAAGAAAGACACAGGGATCGCCCAACGACAGAGAAATGGAATGAGATCTACATGAACAGCCTGGACAGGAGTGGGGGTAGTGAAGGGCGAGGGTCGAGGGAAAGAGAGCTTGGGTGAGTGGGAGATCCCAGCTGGATCAACAACAGAGAGGGAGAACAAGGAATAGGAGACCATGGTAAATGAAGACCACATGAGAATAGGAAGAAACAAAGTGCTAGAGAGGCCCACAGAAATCCACAAAGATACCCCCACAACAGACTGCTGGCAATGGTCGAGAGACAATCCGAACTGACCTACTCTGGTGATGGGATGGCCAAACACCCTAATTGTCGTGCTAGAAACCTCATCCAACTACTGATGGATCTGGAGGCAGAGATCCATGACTAGGCCCCAGGTGGATCTCTGGGAGTCCAATTAGCGAGAATGAGGAGGGTTTATATGAGAGAGAATTGTTGAGACCAAGGTCGGATAAAGCACAGAGACAAATAGCCAAACAAACGGAAACACATGAAATATGAACCAATGGCTGAGGGGTCACCAACTGGATCAGGCCCTCTGAGTGGGTGAGACAGTTGATTGGCCTGATCTGTTTGGGAGGCATCCAGGCAGTGGGACCGGGTCCTGTGCTCATTGCATGAGTTGGCTGTTTGAAACCTGGGGCCTATGCAGGGTCCCTTGGCTCAGCATGGGAGGAGGGGACTGGACCTACCTGGACTGAGTCCACCAGGTTGATCTCAGTCTGTGGGGAAGGCTTTGCCCTGGAGGAGATTGGAATGGGGGGCGGGCTGGGGGGAAGGTGAGGGGGGCGGGAGGGGGGAGAACAAGGGAATCTGTGGCTGATATGTAGAACCGAATTGTATTGCAAAATAAAAATTAAAAAAAAAAAAAAAAAAAAAAGATTAGCATCTAGGATCTACAAAGAATTTCAAATATTAAACACCCCAAATAATCTAATCAATAAATGGGTAAGGCAATTAAATAAAAAGTTCTCAAAAGGAAAAGTACAAATGGCCAATAAATATCTGAAAAAAATATTCAAAAAAAAAATATGTTTTATACATAGTGAGGGCATTCCAGATTCAGTTTACTAGTGGGGAAAAAAAAGATGGTGGATTCCATTTAGAATATTTCCAGAAAGATCTAACTCAGAAGCAATATACAGTTCTTTCTATTATTCGGTGAGTGTAAGCAATGCAAGAGACTGAGCTCAGCACCTAGCGGTTGTATTTATACCAGGCATGAAAGAAAAGAAAGAGAGAAAATAACAGAAGTGGGGAATGCGTTGAGAAAAGTACTGATCAGCTAAACAATCCAGCTCTGCCAAGGATACTTTAGAGAGAAGGATTAAGAATTAATGAACCCTCCCTTTTTCCCCCACTTCTCTTTCCTATCTCTTCCTCATGCTCTTATTCACTAAATACAAATGGGAGCTCACAAGATTGAGCACCTTCATATACCCCTTACAGGGATGAGAGGGAAAATGGACAAAGTTCAGAGACATTTTGAAGCAAAAGGAAGACCGTTCCCTCACTGAAGAAACAGTCATACAACTGTGAGAGTCTGGCATGTCTGATTCAGTAATGGCTATAGCACTTAGCAGTGCTGTTGGGTTCTTTAGGCAGGTCCCCTGTGCTTCATGAAGATTCTAATTCCTCCATAAAAAATCCTCAGATGAATATTTATATATTTATATAAATATACATATATTGTGTATATATACATATGAATATACACACACATGTATAAATTTCAAACCCAAGTTTGGTAGCAAAGAAAGAATTCGTGTTCCTCTTCCCTTTCCTTATAGATAGGTATTTCCTGTATGTTTCTCATTCACCTTCTGTATATTCCCCACTGAGGAGCCTCAGATCTACACATCGATAATACCTTAGATCATGAGTATATATGATGATACTTACTCTAATTAAACCTATGACTTTGTGTCCTTTAGACCAGTACTAAACCAGGAAAGTAAAACTGCAGGTAGTTTTGTATGAACAAATTTCAAAGAACAGCATCAAACAAGACAGAATTGATCAATCTTGATTTCTTTACAATACATCTGATGTAAATAATGCATTTTTTCCTACGTGTCTGTTAGTTGATCAAACAATGCTCAATGACTGTGGAAATGGGAAAACCTTGTTAGAATGATGAATTTCACTGACATAGCCACATGGATTCAGCAGTGACACATCCCATTCATCTGGACATATGCAACGTGAAGCTAACTCACTACTACTTAAGAGGACCTTCAAATGAGACATCATTTAACAAAATTAAAATTCATACAGCATGAAAGAGTGGCTGTAAAGACAAAAACTAGGGAAAAGAGAACTTCTTGGCCTGACTTTTCACATTTACCTATTTCTCTTTGCACCTTAAGACTGATTTTGGTTTTAGGGAGAAGTAATTCATTGACTTCAATGTATCAGCAACTCTATTGCTCATATTTCTTAAGTGCTTCAGAACTCTCCCATTTTCTTTCCATAACTAATGTCCCATAGCCTTGTAAATAACAAATTTTCAGACGGATTAGTTACTCCTTATAGACAAGAAATCTGAGGATTAAAGAAATAATTAAATGTAGCATTAATTCCAGTAACAAATACAAAATGGGGAGCATCATTCTCTCATAAAATTCTCATTTAATGGTTACTGCAGAAGGAAAAGTTCATAGATACTGTGAGAGACCAGGAATTTAAGGAATAATATAACTGCCATCCTCTTTCCCTTAGGAGACATTCCCCAAGACTGTGCTACACATTGAATGTCAGGAAAGGGGGGGGGGTCTTTCCACCTAAACTATGGCTGAATTCCATTTGAAACTAGAGATATATTTACCTATTTACAATTTGTACAAGTGTGGTAATATTTTATTCATTCTCTAACGAATAAAACTTTTCTGTGGATCATAGGACAGAGCCAGCCACTAGATTAGACACAAAGGCCAGACAGTGGTGACACACACACCTTTAATATTATCACTTGGGAGGCAGAGATCTGTCTGGATACTGTGAGTTCAAGGCCACACTGGAAACAGAGCGAGGAGTGGTGGCACATGCCTTTAATCCCAGCACTTGAGATCTCATGTCTTTGCTTAGGAAGGACACATGCCTTTAATCTCAGGAAGTGATGGCAAGAAGCAGAAAGGTATACAAGGTGTATGGACCCGAAACTAGAGGCTTTTAAGCAGTTCAGCTGAGATCTCTTCCAGGTGAGGACTCAGAGGCTTTCAGTCTGGAGAAACAGGATCAGCTGAGGAATTGGTCAGGTGAGGTTGACTGTGGCTTGTTCTGTCTGTCTCATCTTTCAGCTTTTACCCCAATATCTGGCTCTAATTTTTTTTATTAATAAGACCATTTAGCAATTTGTGTTACATACAAGATTGATTCCCAATTTTCTGAGAAACAATCTCACTGATTTCCAAAGTAGCTGTGTAAGTTTTCTCTCCCACCAGCAGTGGAGCAGTAGTCTCCTTATTCTAAGTCCTCTCTAGCATAGGCTGTCATTAGCGTTTTTGTTCTTAGCCATTCTGACAGGTGTAAGACGGTATCTCAGAGTCGTTTTGTTTTCCATTTCCCTAATAGCTAAGAATGTTGAACAATTCTTTACATGTATCTCAGAGATGGGGGTGACTGATGTATCCAATGGTACATGTTTCTAAAGATGTTTATCTTGGTGTGGAGCAGAGATAGAGGGAATCTTGAAGTAGCCTCCACATTGAGGAAACACAAACAAACTGTAAGTCTTTTCTGTACATTCAATGCTGAGGAGTGAACCTAGGCCCTTCTCTTCATTTCATCTGACAGTGTCTCTAAGTTACTAAGGGAATGATTGAACTCAGTTTGTGCCCTAAGCCAGCTATGAAGTTTTAATCCTCCTGTTTCAGCCCTTTAAATATTTGTAATTCCATTATCTTATATCCAAATCTAGCTTATAATATTATTTCAGTCAACCACAAATTGAGGTTTAAAATTATGGTGGAATAATCACACCTCTTCTACATATAATTCTATCACACATTTTGTTTTTTCCACTCCTTTCCATTTCTATACCCTTCCTTTCTACAACACTCCCTTATTAAAATATTTAGAAAGCAAAGCCTATGCTGTTATCAGCTGAATAATCAAACCTAATTTGAAAATCAAAAAATTTCATCCATGCAAGATTTTTATTTGAAATAAGAAACACGATCAAATCAACATATATATAATTGTTCTAAAATGTTCAAATTTTGGATTCTGTGGTATGGTAAATAGAGAATATTCTAGATTCAGAAGGCAGTTCACAGAGAACAGAAAAGTCAAAACAGTCTCCTAGCAGTTAAGAATTTCTGGTGTTTGTAAAGAAGGTATGGTGAGACCAAGGGTCCAATGGTAATATGAGTGAAATACTGAACAGCCTCATGTGTGATGCTCAAAAAAAGTAAATAAATAAATAAATAAATAAAGTAAAACCAACCTTGACTCACAATAAGAAATGATACAGGGCAGTATCCCTTGGATCAATCTCTCTCTGTCTTTCTTTCTCATTTTTGAAGAATGCCTTTGTTCTATATTTAATGTAAAGCTACAGATGGGAAAGTCCTTGACTAAAATATAAAATTTCAAGGCTGTGTGAAACACTAATATCAAATTAACATATAATAAAGACTTGCTAATGAAGACTTTGAGACATGAGGCTCTCGGAGACACGTGCAGAATGGAGTAGGGCTCATCTCTGAAGGAGGGGTTCGGTTTGTGTTAGATACACACAGAAGTTATATTCAAAATTGAAACAGCTGCTGGAGCCTGAGTGCTTCCCTCAGAGCAGGTGTGTGACCAATGAGAACAGTTGTTAGAAATCAGCGCATGCTGGAAATTACTCCTTGTTTGGCTTGATGGTGAAATGTCTCTAAGGACTGGGGATTACTTTTCAAATTGTCTTGCCCAAACAGCTCTCAGTGTTCTGAGGAAATAAGGGGGTATGAAAAAAAAAGCACTATACCCGCAGTATTGATATTCATGTCCTTATCAGTCTTCCAACTGATCGATCACATCACCCGCATTCAAGAGTTCCTTTCTAGAAGCACAATTATTTGATATGGCTCAGTTCCTTAGGGAATCTCTATGTAAGTCCTAACTGATTAGTCCAGCATGAGAAATACCACAGGGCCATGTCTGCCAAACTGCATCATTCTAATTTGCGCTCTCTCTCTCTCTCTCTCTCTCTCTCTCTCTCTCTCTCTCTCTCTCTCTCTCTCTCTGATGAGCCAACTCATCAAATCAAATATGGCTCTACATATTCACTACTCTGAAAAAGATTTAGTTTAGCAAAAAAATGAGCATTGGTTGTGAAGAGTTCAATGTGAATCTTGCTTCTAACTCTGTGACCCTGGGTTCCTTCATTAACTGTGTTGAGTCCATTTCTTCATTTTGTACATAAGATGAATAATATTGACTTTACATAGTTGTTGTTTCAAAGATCATTTCATAAACTGTCCGGCAATGGCCCTCACACATGATAGCTATTTAATAAATACAGTTCTTACTGTAATTCCTCTCTCCAGGTTCCCATTTGGCAGTTCTCAAGCATGCCTGTCCTCCCTATGGAGCTGTCCTATTTCTTCTGTGCTCGGTCAATGTCAATTATTTTTTTTTTTATATTGTAATGTGAAGGAGAATCTGGAGGACTGATTGTGACTCTGCTACTGGCACACGTAATAACCTTGAGCACATCACTTAGGTTTCCTGAGCTTCATTCTGCATAGAGGTAATTGGAGTGTTTTAATGGTATTGATGTCTTAAGAAGCATCTTATCTATGATTTGCTTGTCCTTGGCACCCAGAAAAGGTCTTCCATTTTATCACATTGTGATATACAATATTTAGTAACAAATAATCTTTTATGGCAATTATGATAATTAATGACTCCATTGATTGGTTTTCTCTGAGGTCAGATGGGTACCAGTCAGGTATTAGAAAATGTCATACACACAAGAACTTAAGATTCATCTTCAACCAGATCCCAATGGGTTCTCAATGATGATGTGACATTTAAGTTGAAACACTAAGCCTGAAAGTGGTTAGATTACTGCATACTCCAGGACATTATCATGTCCTTTGGGGTGGGGTTTATCACCAAGAGTGATAAATACTACACAAAAAAATATTAACTTTAGATTCCTGTTTTTAGGAATTACACTATCTAAGTAGGAAGTTTGTCACATGTGAACTGATAAATATAATTCATCTAAAGATTCGATGGTCTATATAAATATGCAAAGAGAGTGAGGAAAGAGAGACTCTGGGGTGTGTAACAGAGGTAGAGCCTGTGCATTTACAAAGAGAAAGTTGGAATCTCAACAGAGAAACTGGCTCTCAGAAATCCTGATTAAGCACAGGACATTTGATTAGGGTTTGGAGAGAATGGATGTACCCTCTCCATTCAGAACATTCCCCCTTCCCTCTCAACTGCATAGAGAGCTAAGTAGTTCTGTTTATTTTGCATTTGTTTTTTGTTTATATAACTTTGTCTATGAATTTAATATCCAATAGAATGCCCACAGCTTAGCAATTATTTTCATTTGTGTATTGGAAGAGTTCAAAATAAAGTTATATGGTCCAAACTTCTTTGTTCACCAAAATTAATAAGATCTTATGTTAAAGAGAGAGTATTAAAGATACAATAATACCCAGCAGCAGGACTTCAAAGAAATGGTAGTTATCTCATAGAGATGTAGTTATCTCATAGCCTTGCCATGGCTAGCATAGCAAATAAGTAGAGATTTTGGTGGGTCAATATCACTTGGACAATTTGTTCTTCCTTGAAATATTGTATACCAGACCAGTAACATTTTAAAGATCTTGGCCAACAGTCCTGGGTTTAGGTATTCTTTCAAATTCTTTAGAACATAGTCACTGTGGAACTACTAATTATTCTGTACAGTGTCCCATACAAAATCAGGACTGAACCAGAAAATCAAGGTTCACTTCATTATATTGGCAGCAAGTAGTTAAACTGTTCCCTAATAGTCCCTTCCCATGACAGGCCTGTGAGAGTTTCTGCATAAACAGGAATATTTGTGTTTTGGTATTACCTCTGAATACTATATCTACTCATGAGAGAGAGCAATTTGCATTTCCTGCATTTATATCCCAGTAGCCATCCTCTTCTGAGGCACCTCTTGATTAAAGGAACTAGACTTTGTTAAATAGTCCTCATTACTTTCTAATTTATGACTATTTTTGCACTGATCTTCTGAGTATTCAGATCATATGTTTCACTAATACCTGTCTCCTACTCTGAAGCACCAGAAACCAAATATGGCATCTATCACATATTTCGACTAGTATGTCTCTATCAATTCATTAACTAGGTATATACCACCCATTAAAATATAAGGTTCTAAATTGCTGTCATCTAGTCAACTATTTTCCCATTATTAATTAATAAGTACTCTTCTCATTAAAATGTACCAAGATGACAGAATAGAAAATTTGGACCATTGAGTTGGGAGCAAGGGAATACTTGAAATTTTTTTGTTGATCTGTAGCCATTAAATGCATGTCTATTCTGAGTAGGATACAAAAGAAATGAAGACAGTTGGAATTTGGAATTTAGATCATACACACACACACACACACACACACACACACACACACACACACACACAGGTATAGTGATAGATCACAAACATTAATGTCAAAACTAGCATAAGACTTTGTATTCAGTCCATCCCTAATCCCACTTCTCCTCCATTTCGAATAGGAGATTTTCTTTGCAAAAACCCAGAGGTCTCTTGCCCTTTGTTCCCCTACCTTCTGTCTATATTTAGGTCCTTTCCTTTCCCAGTGTCTGAGAAATGCTCAATCCATGTGAAAGGTATTTTAAACTAAATGTTTGATCATTCAAAACACAAAACATCTAAGAAGATAATGCTATTCTAGATGGTAATATTGCCTCAAAATATGCAACAGTCTGAATGAGTATGCATAAAATATATCAGTTTACAAAATCTCTGTTCAAGAGTCCATGTAGACCTAACAAGCATTTACAATTGGAAAAGAGTATCCAGGAAGACCTCAGAGAATATGCAGATTGCCCACCATTCTGTATCTCAAGTATAAAATGGTAGATCAATCCTGCAACCCCATGTTAAAAGACAGCCATAAATAACCATTTTATGCATGTTTCCAAACATTCCCAGAAATGTCCAGTTTGCATAACCAAGAGAGACGGAAGCCAGAGCCAGATGCAAGCACATGCCAACAAGAACCTCAGAATACCACTGCAGACTGCTGGGATTCAATCTTCAAATCTGCCAAGGAAAGCAGTTCGACTATCCAGCTGCACCAACAACAATGTGAACAGAATTCCCTTTTTACAATGCTTTTGCTGAGCTCAGATTACCTCCTAGGCCCCTGCCTGGGAAATTGCAATGGTCAGGAAAATGTGGGATGGTAGTAAGCTCATCAACTATCAGTTGAAAGATGTTTGCAACATATGAGAGTCTGGACAGCATATTGCATAACAATCTTGTGGCAGATAGGTTGTCTGTCTGCCAAAGGGACTCAAGATAGTACCCATTGCTTTGGCCACTTTCTTCCACCACAGGCTTTTAAGACTTAATACACTTGAGCAGAAGTGGAAGCTAACATCCATACCTACTAGACAACTTCATTTTAAACCAGAAATCATAAACGAGCTTCCAAATATCATAAGGCATTTACAAATTAACAATCTTTAAAGGAAACAATTTCCTAACACCCTTCAGAATGCATGCAAAATGTAACACCTTAGAATGAACCTGTAACTTATTTTGTGATGCACGATGCGTTTGGGGATCTGCATATTCTATTTCTCCTGATTTTCCCTTATCTTGCTTCTTGCAAGTAAGAACTTAATAAATCAGATTTCACATTATGACATTCTTAATTCTTTTAAAATCTTTTTTTTTATTGCACAGTCTTTTTTCCCTTCAAGTTATGGTGCAGCTGATTTGACAGAATCCTGAGAAATTAATTAATCAAATTAATCAAGCTGCCAGATGCTTAAATATAAAATACTGTAAATTAGATATTGTTTTTGACAGCCACCAAAATAGACTACAATGATCAAATGAAAAACATGTTATTTGTTTTTCTTCCCTATTTTGGGGGCTATCATAATTTATTTTATGTATAACTTTGGATGAAGTTGGGCCAGAGAAAATAATTATGTTCAGTCATTAAAACCATGACTTTTAGCCAAGAAGACTTGATGAGTAAAGGAAATTCTCATTTTTTTTGTTGCTTGGTTTTAGCTGGTGTCATACTAGAAACATAAAACCAGGGTTGTTTTTCCACTCTATAGTAAGAAATAAGCTCAGACTTACCACTGTTTCCTTCAACCATGGTCATGGAAGCTAAGGTTCATTGATTGATGATGGTAGGATTTCCCACTGAGCCTTAAGAAAACTTACACCTCATTAAAATACTAAAAAATACACTTTGTTAGATGAATTCTGCTCCTTGCTTCTGTATTGGACATGTGTTGATAAAACACATATCCAAGAAGCTTAAATTCAAGCCTTGTTGCAATCAAACCAACAAACAAAACCACTTCCAAAGTCAGAAAAGTCAATCACTGCATAGCCTGTTTTTCTCATTGCTCTATATGCAGTTCATGTGGTGCATTTGTGCACAGCCATTAATTAATAAAGTCTACAAAGTTAACTGTGACAGACAATTCAGCTATCACTCTCATTTATCTATCGAAAAGGTATATTTTGAGGTTCTCTTTGGGAACAGAGACTTAAATATGTCTTTCACGTCACAATCTTATACATATCGGTATCACAAGGTTTTCCTCTTGATAACAGAATAATTACCAAGGCATAATGGTGGTTGTCAAAATACTATTTTCCTTCTAAAATTAGCAGGCATGAATTATGGATTATGAAAGGCAATCTTCTTCAAATTTGGGCTATGTTATTCAAGGGTAAATAGGTCCCCCAGGAAAACTTTAAGGAAGTGGTGTTGTTTAGCTTGGCAAAGAAGAGACTAAAGGATGCTCTGAGAATTGTTTTTGGAATATGATGATCTATTAAACAGAGGACAGGTGCCAGCTGCTCCTCATCTCTAGTGAGGATAAAACAGGAGACTCTCTCTATAGAAGTGAATCCAGTTATAAGAGCATATCTCTAATTAAGCCCAGTTTTATTTTTCTGAATGGTACTTTATTACCACTTCATCAGAACCTAGGGGCTTACATATAGCATAAGCTTTCATACCTAATGGATGACGTTTCCAAGGCATTTTGGTATTTATCTCTCAAGGCACATACTGCAAACTTGTTATGAGCTCAACCTTGTGTTTTGAATTTACTTTCAGCTCTCAGCAATTGCAAGGTAAAGTGCTTTGTCCTGGTACTCAAGAGTGAAACCAGGACCTTCTACATGATCTCCTCCCCCAACTTTACCAATTAAGTTATATTCCCAGCCCCTAAACAAAATTTTGTAAGTGCTTATAATCTATTTGATGTTATGAAAGTTCCTGAGCATAAACCATCAGTCTCCATTTTCCCCAGCCCTTCATAGTAAGGTCTTAACCACTCTAAACATCTTTTATCTTTTCACCATACTACACTCACCATCAGGTATGTACCTTACACACAGCTCTTGCTCATTTCTCAAGTGCTATCATATTACCAAAAAGTATATGCACACCATATTGTCTTCTGAGATAAAAAAATTCCATTTGGCAAAAACCAGAAATCATAACACCATTGTAGCATGAATCTTAGAAGGTCTTATTAATTAAATCAAACCCGGAGCCAGTTATTGGGGTGAACACTGGAAGATCGGAGAGACAGACAAGCCACAGCTAACCTCACCTGGCCAACTTCTCAGCTGATCTTGTTTCATCAGACTGGAAGCCTCTGTGTCCTCATATCCGAATGGCTCTCAGCTGAACTGTGCTGCTCAAAACCTAAAAGCTTAACCAGCCAAATGCTTAACCAGCCAAATGCTTAACCAGGCCAAATGCTTCTAGTTTCTGGTCCTCACGCCTTATATATCTTTCTGCTTTCTGCCTCACGCCCTGGGATTAAAGGCTCGCTTTCTGGGATTAAAGGCGTGAATCACCATTCTTGGCTGTATCCTTGAACACATGGATTTCTGCCTCTGGAATGCTAGGATTAAAGGTGTGTGCTACCACTGCCTATCCTCTATGTTTAATATTGTGGCTGTCCTGTTCTCTGACCCCGGTAAGTTTATTAGGGTGCACAATATTTTGGGGAACACAATACCACCACACACCATGCCACATTCTTGAGAGAAATAACTACATCCAAAATGTATGACTGAGTAAATATATATCAAAACTTACAGTGTGAGGTAATCACAAAATATACAAAATATGAGCGTAAAGGGCACATTGATCATAGGGGAGGTAGCTTGCTTGGTTTTTTCATCTTTATTCAATTTTGTTTTCAGGGACAGGATCTCATGGAATCTAGCATGCCCTTGAACTTGCTGTGTAGCTGAAGATGATGTTAAAAGCTTTATCCCCATGCCCTCATCTCACGGATGCTCAGATTACATCTGTATGCCACCACACCAAGCCTGAAGATCCTTTTTTGAGAAAGAGCTTCAACATATAGCTTATTCTGGCCTTGTACTTGCAAAGCTATCCCTTAATCTTTTGAAGTGCTGGTATTACAAGGATGTGAATGAATGCTACAATTGAGCTATAAATAAAAATACTTTCCAGAATTAAAGACTGGAGGAATTTCAGAAGACCCTTTGTCACGAGTAATTTTGGACAAATGTGAATCAAGAAGTTTGCTTGTCAGATTAAGAGAGTAAACATTTAAGAAAAATATCTGAGATAATTTATACATTTCAGGAGCAGTGAAGATTTGTGCAGTGTGAGTTCAGGCTCAGTCTTAGCTTTTAAAAATACCAAGTTTTTGGTAAGCTACAATGATGCAGGCCTGGGCTTTGGAAGTGGAGACGGGAAGACCAGGTGTCCCAGGCCAGCCTTGGCCACATAACAAATTGGAGGTCAACCTGAGCTATTGAAAACTCTTTCAAACAAACACCAAAATGAATGAGTGTGTGAATGAATGAATAACATTTCAAGATTAAAACTGTCTTTTATTTCCAGTGGAAAATCTATGAATATACTTAAAGAAAAAAAAAAAACCTGATTCAAATTACCATGGGTCATTTGCATAGAACAAATCAAATAAAAACCCTATATCCTTTTTTTCCACTATTTATTTACATAATGAGTCTAAGTGTGCTGCCCATATATTTATGGGAATGGGGTCTTCAACTGTGGGACAGACAACCTACCAGTCAGTGGACAGCACTCCAAACAACCTATCAACTGCCCATTTTCAGCTATAGGGTCACCTCCCCCATGCTGAGTTGTTTTGTTTTATTTTTTGTTTGTTTATTAGTTTTGTTTTTTTCTAATTTTTGTTTTTAGTTTTGGTTGTTCAAGACAGGGTTTCTCTATGTAACAGTCGCAACTGTTCTGGAACTCTGTATGTAGACCAGGTTGGCCTGGAACTCAGAGAGATCTGCCTGCCTCTTCCTCTTGAGTTCTGGGATTAAAGACATGCACCACCCTCACTTGGCCTTGCTGAGATTTTGGACTTGCTTGCTCTTGTGCAGATAGCTCTAGTGTAGATAGTCACAACTACTGAATTAATGTATATGTGTGACAACAATGTCATGGCAGAAGACAATCCCATCTACCCATCTTATTCTTGCTTAAATCTTGTTCAACTTTAATGTGAGGACAGGTAGTAGATTTGTCCTTTACAAATATACATATACATATATATGTATATTTTTTCTTATTTATGTGTATGTGTATGAACCTACTTGAGTTCATATGCATCATGCGATTACAGGTACTGGGGGAAGTCTGGGGGCTTAAAAACCCCTTAAACTGGGGTTAGACGCAGGTATGAGGTACCTGATATGGGAGATGTGAATGAACATGGGTCATCTGCAAAAACAGCAAGTGCTATCAAGCTGTGAGACCTATCTCTAGCACTCATTTATCCCTTTTTTAAGATCTCAAAGAGAGAGATATATTTCATCATTATGTCTTCCCCACAGCCAATCTGTGATGACACTGGAGAAAAGCCACATCTGGAGAGGATCACTGACAAATCAGCCATAGGAACAGGAGACAGATGCTGCTAAATAATTTATTCATGTGTTGCCTTGTCTGTGTCTTCCCATCCCAGTGAACTGAACTTGTAAAAGAACTCAGTGGATTTTCTTGTTTGTTTGAATATATATCATCTCAGAGTATTATAGAAGAAAGCTCAGAACTTGGAATTAAGCTCTAAACTTTTGTTTTCTTTATCTTTTTATTTATTAATATGTGTGTTTATGTTTGTACATGTATGTAGTTTTATATATATTACATTGTATGGAAAGAAATAAAGAAATATCTCCTCACCCTGACCGAAAATCAGTGCCTGACCAATGAAAAAACACCTTTATGTCTGTCTCAGTGAACCAATGTGGTTACTGAGCATACTAAGAGCAAAGAAAAGGTGTTTTGGGGCTCTCAAGGACCCAAGAAGAGCTGCCTCGCTAGAAAATTCCAGTCAAACTAAGCTGGTGGCCATGCAAAGCTGTATTATAGAGTTCTGTGTTCAGTTAATCATTATCTCTAGCATATGCCAGTTTCCTTCAAACTGACCTGGGACAATATACACTTACCTGAAAGATAGTAAGGATTAAGATTAGGATCCCAGAAAGGGGTGTGCTCCCTATCTCCTACTACAGGGTTCTAACAACACCGGGGCACTCCTATGGATAAGGTATTTCTTGGTTTATTTATTGTCAAAACAATGAGGTCAGAGTTATCTGTGTTTCATGATGGTGATGGGATGGCTTGTTTTATACCTAGATGGAAAAGCTATACTATACAACACTCTTAACTAATTATTTTACATTCACAGTTGCAGTTAATAGCTGAAATAAGTTCAAATTTACTTCTGGAAATAGAACTATATTCTATCAAAATCCTGTGAAAATACCTCACTGCTCTATTTACATGAATAGATTTTAGAAATGCTAAATCTTGTCTTTTGTAAGCGCTTTGGTCAAGCTCGTTTGATTTAGACTCAACTTTTATTCTCCTGAAAGAAGTCTACAGACTAATTGAATTAAGTTTCCAAGCAAAACACAGCTTTGACTTCAAAGGGAAGAAGAGTTTATTTATTCTGAGCCAAATATGAGTGACCATAGCCTGTGAATATGGAATTCAGGTTTCTCCAAATAACATGTCCCGATGTAGAAATGGTTACGGAAACATTTTGTAGTAACAGAACAAAAGAAAACCATTAATCAAGACACTCACAAAATACATTGGTAGAAACATCAGACCAACGGATTTCAGCAAAGCTGAAAGTCTCTGCTTTAGGTCTCACATGCAAGGTTTGGGGTTGATGGAAGCTAGTGACTTAGTAGGTAAAAAACATTCACAGTGACTTTAGCAGAAACTCACAAGGTGTTAGGTCTCACATGGAGCTGGGCAATGAATGAATTTTTAGAGAAATTGAAGACAGCTCATGAAAATTTGGCTCTGAGTCTGAAACATCCCGCCTTTCCTCAATCAATGAAATCCTAGTCAGTAATTCAGACTTGTAAAAATGGCTGCACAGTTGCTCTCATAGTCTATGACTTTCAACTCACTAAGTATGTCTGTGTAAACTAGCAACTGACAGATCAGTGTGCTTTCTGGTCCTAAACCCCAATCAAGACATCCTTAATTTCCTTTTGTCATTACTAATTTTTAACTGCATACCAATAGCTGAATAAGTTCATGTGCATGCTGGGATACCCTCTTAAATTTTTCAAGATCCTTAAGCAAGAACTTGTTAGCAAATGAAAACTGTAGCTCACAGTAGGGCTTCTCTTACACCTAAATTTACCTCCTTCTCTCCATATTTACCTTCAGTGAATTTCCTCCATGTGTTACTTGGATGATATCTCTGAAAGACATTGACCCTGAGCCAGGCAGCATCCCCTTATTGGACTCTTAGGGACCAGGCCCTGCTTCTCTTCAAGTGAGAACTTGGAGAAGTGTTTTGTTTTGTTTTTCTTATTTAGCACAGGGAACTTTAAGTTCCTTAGTCATGCCTTTCAACCTCACTATACCAGATAACTTGGGAATCCCTTGGTATTGTTGCTTTCAGCATACTGGCATCTCTACTGGTTTATAATGGGATTTTCTTTGATTATTACCTGGCGACTAGCAAGCACATATTTCATCAAAATGCTTATGCTAAAGTGCATAATGGTAAACAATTGAATGACTCTTGGGGTTCTGTCTCACTTTGTCTTAATAGCACTGCATTCCCTTTGTTTATTACTTATAGACATTTTCTTATTTTTGGGCACAAGACAATGAACTTGGAATCCACTGGCTCAGGGTGGCTTTGGTAGCCTTTGAGTTTTGAGAACTTTAGCCACCCTGAGTTAAGCCCATCCACTAAGAATCAAGAAATGCCCCACTACATTCAGAGAACATACATCCCTCTATTTTTGATATTTGAGAATTTTGATTGGGTCCTCAAGTACATATTAGAAACGTCAGATTAAAAATACATTTTAGAAAGTGGAGACAAACACTGCCTGCCTTCTCTCATACGCAGAGCCTATATTTAAGTGTGTGTGTGTGTGTGTGTGTGTGTGTGTGTGTGTGTGTACGTGATGAGAACCAAAAGGGACCAGTTGGTGAGAGAAAAAAGATTAATGGAAGATGAAGGGATCAAGGACAACTGGGTTGCCCTTATGAGACAAGTACACTGGTATACATGTGTGAAAATCATGCTATAACATCCACTATTATGCATATATTCTAGTAATAAAAATAAAATATATTTTAATGACAGAGTCATCAATTTAAGTTGCAAAGGAACTAGAAGAAGAAAGATATATATAAACCTTGTCATATTAATGTTGCTTTATTCTTTGGAGTTTCATATTAATGACCCCTAAGCCAGTTGTTTGAAAACTATGAGTTAAATGTAATGAAGTAAGTGTTTTCTAGATGAAGGATTAGGATGGGTAGGTTTACCTAAGTGGTCATCCATACTACTGTAGGAAAAAAAAAAGCATTTTACTTGACACTGGCAATCACTGTAGAATCCTTGATAGCAGGAAAATTATCTCTAGATTAGTGATTCTCAACAGTCCTAATGCTGCAAACTTTTGATAAGGTTTGTTATGTTGTGATGATGTCTAAGCCTAAAATGACTTTAATTGCTACTTCATAACTGTAATTTTACTACTATTATGAATCATATTGTAAATATTCTTCGATAGAGAGGTTTGTCATAGGAGTCATGAACCACAGGTTGAGAATCATTTCTCTAGACTGTCCAAGAGGGAGACTGTGGCATGGTCAGGGCATTTATTATTGCTCATAATATACCTGGGAGACAAAAATAGAAGACATATGTTATGTAAAGTAAGTATGAGACCACAGAGTCCATTTCTGCCAAGGTAATGGCAAGAGTGATAGCTGAGAATGGATCAGTGACTGAGTGCCACTCTATTGGGAAAGCATCACCAGAATTCTGCCCAAAGTGGTTGACTCTGTCCCTGATGCCCTTGGAGATCAGTGGTCTGATATATTATGTGAGACCAGTCTGTGGGGCTGTGATCTAGAGTAGGAGACATAATTCCATGTTCCTGCCAACAGGCTGTTCCCTCTCATTCCTCCTAACTCAGGTCCCAGTGATAGAATTAAAGTTGTATTCATACCTGGTAGAAGACATTCATTTGTGAAAATAATGTATATGTATGTGTGCTCAGAAGCAAAGGGCTCCTTTCCTACCTCATGTCCCTTTAATATGTATGCATACATATATCCATGTATGTTCTTCTCATGGTTGGGGGCATGCTAGAAAATACTTTACCCCTGTGCTACACCTTATATCCATTTTGTTGTATATTTTATAAATTAATTATATGATAATACCTGAAACATAAAACAACATAATTGTGTTTAACGTTAATTTTATTTGAACTACTTCATATTCAGCTAACATGAAAGTAATCAGTATTTTGTGCTCTGTATACAGTCACATTTTTAATGTTTTAGATTTATTTACTTTATTTATGGGTGTATGAATGCTTTGCATGCATGTAAGTATGTTCAACATGTACATGCCTCAAAATTCAGAAGAGTTTGTTGGATTTCCTGGAACTGGAGTTCCGAATGATTGTGAACTTCCATGTGGGTACTCTGGAAGAGTATCAAGTGCTCTTAACCACTGAACCATTTCTCCAGCTCCATCACAGCAGCATTTTATAAATTACAAGAGAATTATTACCAATGCCTCTCTGTCTTTCTTCTCTTCCTTTATCATCTCCTCTTATTTTTTTCTTCTTTGTCTCTCTCCATTTTTCTGTTTTTCTTTCTCAGACTTGAAGTTCACACATTTATTTTCAGTCTTTTATAAAGAGCTACCTGAAAGGTAGGCCAACATTCTTGGTAGAAATGTAAATGTTTAGTTCCTTTTTATAATAAATATCTTTATTTTATAATTAATTTAATTTTCCATATCAGCCATGGATTCCCCTGTCCTCCCTCCTCCCACCCCCCAGCCTTCCCCTCAATCCACCCCCCATTCCCACCTCCTTCAAGGCAAGGTCTCTCCTGGGGACTCAGCCCAGCCTAGTAGATTCAGTTCTTATAGTGAAAGTTACAGCTCCTTTAAAATGGATGGGGTTTTGTCAGCTTTTTGGTGTCATCTCCATGTCTCCGGATGCACAGAACATCTTCCTGTTGGGTATGAAAGGAGAGAAGAAAACTAACAACAATCAACATTCGCAGAAGTTTCCTTTAGTTTTGCTCAAGGCATTTCTTTTTATATTAAGGTAAAGTTAAAAACAAACAAACAACATCCACAACAAAAATAACCTAGCAGTTTGTCTTCAGTTTCATAGCCCCAAGCTATGGGCCCTTTCTTAAGTTTACTGGGAAAATGCTTCATGATACTCAACCATCTCATTGTTTAGACCTAGAAAAAGTGTATGTTGGCTTTCTGTGTCATGTGAAAAAATCCACAGCTTTCCCAACCTCATACAAAGTACATGTTTTTGTTATTTTTCTATTTCTGTGACAACATCATGACCAAGACAGCTTATAAAAGAAAAAGTTTATTGGAGCATATAGTTTTAGAAAGGGAGTCAATGAGCACCAGCATGGCAGCAAGCAGAGAAAGAGAGAGAGAGAGAGAGAGAGAGAGAGAGAGAGAGAGAGAGAGAGAGAGAGAGAACAGAGAAAGTTATTAGGAATATCACAGGCTTTTGAAACTTCAAAGCCTATCTCCAGTTACACACCTCCTCCCCAAAAAAGGCCACACCCCCCTAATCCTTCCCAGATTCTTCCTTCAGCCAGCGCAGTGAATCCAAATATAAGAGCATATAAGGGCCTTTCTCATTCAAATCATTACAATACACTTTGTCTCTCTGTTGTCATAGGTGTAATCTACATGAGTTCTCTGAGTATGTTGCACAGAATCAGAATCAATAAAATCTTTTGACCACACTCTATTTTCATCTGGAGACTCAGCTGGAGATAAACTCCCTCCAAGTTCACTCAGTCACTGGCAGAATTCAAGTCCCTGTAGCTGAATATCAGTGAGCTCAATTCTACCCCCTGAATGCCTCCTGGGATTTATTCTTAGCTTCTCAGCTCCCAGCCATGGAATGTTCCCTACTGGCAGTTCAGTAACAGCAGCGTTCTGCTTCAAGCTGATAGAGGAGAAAAAACAACTCAGCTAGAAAGATCGAGTATATATAATACCACATAATCATGGGAGTGACATCCTATCGTCTTTGATATATTCTTCTGGTTAAAAGAAAGTCATAGGTTGTAGCCACAATCAAAAGGAGATTACACAACTATAGGAACCCAGGAGATGGGGAAGGAATCACCAGGTGGCCTTCCTGTTACCTGATACAGAAAGGGTAAGGTTTAGCATGCAGAGCCTTCGGTCCTGCCAAAGAGGCAATCAACATGGTTTCATCCATCATGACGCAGCTGATCTTCCCATCCATTTTACAGAGATCCCCAGGGTAAGAGATATGGTGCCATAAAATAAAGATGATATTGGAGGGCAACCTGTTAGGTGACTGGTGAGTGATGGAGCTCCCGTTCTTCTCGCTATTATTCGTGGTATGAGCTCCTGATTTCTAATCTCAGCCATGGTTCACAGTCTATTAATGGTGACAGGCCTAATTCTTCTTTAACTTCTTCCTCAACTTTCAAAATAGAGCTGATGATATGCATCAATCTTAGCAGGGCTCAACATGCAAAGAAATCATCCTGATTCCAGGTAGAAAGACTTTGCGGTAAAAATTTAGCGGTAAGGAGCATAAATCTTTAAAGACCTGGCATAAAACAGGGCTGAAAAGGAGATGGGAGCTCTGATTTAATTTAGAGAAGTGAAGGCTGAGAGTGATTTAATTGTAATCTGTAAACACAGGAGAATCTTTGTAAGAAAGAATCTCTTTGTGTAGTCAGTGAAACCTGAATTCAATTAAATATAGAAAATAGGAGATTTTGTTTAGCTAACATATTTGTCTTAAAATATGGAAAGATTCTACAGTATTTTCCAGGTGCGCTTTTAAAGTGAAATCAGCATAGCCATGTGGATGAATTGAGAAGGGGCTGGTCATTTTCCACATACCATCTGAAGGATACACCATTTATGTGTATAAATTGCCTTCTAATGTATAAAGCAAAGGAGTTAAGTATTTTGTTCATTAGTAAGGAAAAGCTTAAAATTTTCTGAATTTGGATCATGTCAGATATTCAGGAAGAAGAGTGGAATCACATTTATTGGGAAAGGTAGCTGGCCACTGTGATTCTGAAGTCAGGGTTCTGTCTAAAAAATTAGATCTTCATCTTATGTTTACCTTCTAGGTACACTTGAGGCTGTAGTCATACCACACATAAGAAAATAGGCAATCATTACTTTGAAATAATTATGTCAATTTGTAAGCAAAAGAAATAAAGCACTAACAGAACCAAAGAAAATAATTTAAAATAGAAGGAAGAAAGGAGATGAAAAGAAGGGGAGACAAAGCGATAAAGGCTGTCTCAGTAGGTTGATCAGAAAAGGAAAGAGGGCTTGGTGCCACCAAGGCTTAACTCTATAGGTTCCTGATGAAATGCCATCTAGTCCAAGCTTAGGAACAAACATGGGATCTGGTTGAATGCTCTTCACAGAGCCATACCCAGCATCTTCTGGAATCCTTCCATTCACTCAGCTCCCAACTTGTCCTTGAGTGCCTTGCTCCACTGTTCAATACTGAGATAGTTCTTTCTTAGATCTTGCATTATTCTTTTCACAAGACCAGTCTCTGTTCTTTAGGGCACTGCCTGGTCACTATGCATATTACTTTATAGTGCATAACTCCTCCCATATAGGAACATACCACAGGGATTTTCCATCAGCAAATTTAGTCAATTCTTTCAGATAGGAAAATCAGGATATAGTTCTTCCAGAGGCTGCTATATACCTAAGGTTAATACACTAGAGAAGACACAGGATCTTAAGAGGCCAAAGTCCTTAGATATGTGTGTAAAGAATGTTGGATTGCTTCTGAATTTAACTTCAAAACCAGTTGCTTAATCAGTTCATCACAAAGACACAGACTGGCTCATAAAACAACAGATGAGTGAGCACACAATAAAATCTAAGCTGCAGAGGCCATTAAACAGGAAAGATATATTGTAGAGGGGAAGTTGCTTAGGTAAGAACTTCCTACCCAGGGCCAGCCCATGATGATTAATGCATGCATATGTGAACTTTATGAAAAAGATAAAGAATTGATTGTGTTCTCAAATGATGCTAGTTTAGACCTCTTTGGCTGACTCTCTTCCCTTGGGAATCTGTTGACCACAGTTTGTTAGTTTAAACAAATGAACTATTAGTGTTGGCCACTCTACAGACCAAGTTGGTGCAAACAGAAACATTTATCAAGAGAAAGCATAGGAAAATAAGAAATGTTCTTCTATTCTGGGAAAAGGGTGAAGGTCTGTAGTTAGTGGAGTACAGGAGGCTGATACCTCTTCTGGCTAAGGCCCAGGCATGGCTTTATGTAAGTTCTCATATTTCTATCTTTGCCCAAATTTTACTTAGATTGTTCTAATCATATGGTATCTTTCTATTTATGTTTCTCAGAGATAAATTTCTCTACCAGTCTTCATTTTTTAATACTATAAACACATCAAATTCTTGATGATCATTTAATCAGATAATATTGACAAAATAATTAAGGAATGTGTAAGTAGAAAAAGGAACCAGAAGCCCAACTTTGACACTGGCTGTTGGATAATGCAGCCATATTCATAATGTTTAGCAATAGCCAATAAGCTGATAGTAGTCATGCTGGTTACTAATCTAATATATGCAAATCACTGCCTATAAATTCATAAGAAGAGAAAATGTGCTACGTATGTACATACACAAACACACATACTCAGAGAGAGAAAAAGAGAAAAGAGAGAGAGACAGAGACAGAGACAGAGAGACAGAGAGACAGAGAGAGAGAGAGAGTAAGAGAAAGACAGAGAGAGAGAGAGCTTAAAGTGTTCCTTAAAGTTAAGCATAAAATGTGGACACCACATTTAGGCAGAAGGCTAAGGTTCAAAGCATCTATTGTCAGCTGCCTTTTCCAAGTTTGGTTCCACTCCTCTAATAACTGCTTGTACAATTAAAATCTACTCATTGCTTTCACATCATTCGTGGGACAAGAAGGGCCATGAGAAACAATAGTGAAAGGAAAACTCAGAGAGAAGGAACTGGAAGTATTTCTTCACAGGTGGAGGGCTTTTTACCTCAGATGAGCAAAATATGAATGATATGATATGGGAATTCTCTCAGAAAACACTCTGAGGTTTATGTGCATCAGCCTCTGTCATGTGTACATGCTTTTCCTAAATGTCTGTGCCAACTGCTTCAATGCCAGCTGTAAGTTAAGTCTTGAGCTAGTCAGCTCATCCAATACATTCCTCCACTCCAACAGGCTATAGAAAAAGGTGAATTAAGGCCTGTATTAAAGAAGGGTTTTTCAAATCTTGCTTCAGGTTTATTGTGATTTTATTTTACTATGTGTAGAGACACTGGAGATAGTTTTGAGTATTTTTCAAAAGAGAAAATTCTACTGTGCTAGAGGGAATCATATGTTTAGTAAAGTGAAGGGAAACTGGAACATGTAGAGGGTAAATGAGGAGACATGGAGACGAAACAAGCAAAATGGCTTCAAGTTCAAGAGTGAGCATATCCAGATGCATCCCCCTAATCATTACAGAAGTCAATCTAAGCTGTACCAGAATGTTCTCCTTGGAGCTATAGGAACATCTTACTCTGGCCTGGGGTATTTTTAGGAGAATTGATAGAAGCATTTCTCCTTGGACTAGCTCTCAAAAACATAGGCTACCACTTCATTTATAACATTTTCTTCTGTGGATTATTAAATACTAGGTTTCTCATTTTTCTATTAATGTCTTATGGGTCATACCATTTCATGGACTGATATAAAAAATTAGGATGACTATAAATGAAGGACTGATGTTAGAGTAGTGGAGAGTCTTTTTTTCTTTTAATTATGAAAGCTTGCCCTTTAGATTAGGCTTGCTCCCAACTAGCCCTTATAACTTAAATTGACAGTTATACTCTGTGATAAAATTAACCCAATTCTAGCATCTCAGAATACGATGAAGGACAACAATGAACTTGGTGATAAAATTGACTGGCTCCAGATGCAAATAAACAGTCTAAGGTTTCTAAGTGTGCCCTGGAAGAGAATCTTCTGTCCAACAGCCACAGTGCAGTAGTTGCAGAAAATCAAACTGAAGCCCTCATTACAAGGTTGGCTGAATTACAGTGAAAATTCAAGTACCAGCCTTAGAGGGTGCCAGCATTTAAAATAAGGGCATTAACTGGTAAAGAATGGGGTCCTGTGACTTGGGATGGGGATGTGTGGGAAGACGCTATTAAACCTGAGAACTTTGAACCCTCAGATTCTCAAGGTTTGTCTCACTTGAGGAAGAAGCCTCTCCACCCTCAACAGAAGATGGACTCACTTCCCTACCCTTGAAATGTTGCCTTTTCCACCTTTGACTGAGGAAATTAATCCTTCATTGTCTTCTAAATGCACAATGACTTTTTCTAAAAGGAATGTCAGGCAAGACAAAACTGATTTTTCTCAGGACCCATCAATAGTTGCCTCTGAACCTATAACAGGACTTAAGGCTGAGAAGGCTCCTAAAGAGGAAATAAAAATGTAGTCTATGAGGAGGTATGCTATTCTACTAAAGAGCTAAATAAGTGTGTTATTTCATTCAAGAAGAAATATGAGGATATGTATGGGAATATATTTTAAGAGTGGGGGATAGAAGATTGAATCAGGAACATAACACTAGTGCTTTTGTTGACACCCACGGGAGCTCTGCCCCTTTCTGAATGGAGAAGGAGAAGGAGTTGATGGAGCAGGTAGAGGGGAGGTGCGGTTAGGAACGGGAGGAGAGTATAGAGGGGAAACTTGGATCAGGATGTAAAATAAATGAAAAAGTTAATTAAGTAAAAAAATCCCCTCATCAACACTAAGCTAAGGGATCTCAGGCATCTCTAACTCCTTTTCAGTAGGTCATCTTTGGACAAATGCTTCAGCCAACCATTCAAACAAACTTTTGACACCTCTTTTAACTGTGCCAGCTTTTATATTAAACCCAGAATCTTCACTTAGAGGGCCTATAATAATAAATTCATTTTATCCCTCCCTTTTCTATTGAAGGCTATGTGCTATGTAGAGTCCCACAGCTCCACACACATCCCCACATCCCCACACACACACACTTGTATTGTTCAATACAATAATTATTCTCCAAATTTCCAAAGATATAAAGTGTTTACACACACACATTTAATACTAGGCAAATCTCAGACACTGTGATCAGAGGTTTCAAGAACTTGGAGGAAGTTTAAACTCCTCTCTCTGAATTAAGCACTTGTTGTTACTTCACCCTTTCTACTTAATTTTCCTGAGTCTCTTTTTTACGAGAAATTTGCTCCTTTGCCTCACACATTCCTTCCTAATCAATACACTTGTCTCCCCAGAGGTCTCAAATTATTCTTTTCAAATGCTTTTTTTTTTATTTACCCTTGGAAACAACACAAGCAAATGGAGTTTGACTTCCAGCTGTCAAATCACGTGTTAAGGCAAACTGTGAGTGAGAGTCACTCGCTCTTGCCTTGTTCAGTCTGGGTTACATGGCACAGTCCCGAGAACCCTGTCCTTACCAAGAGAGGAAAGGAAGAAGAGATTTCTCTTTTACAAAAAGTTGGACACTTTGCTGCTTTTCATTTTATGTGTTCCACTTCTGTATGGACCAATGGTTAAATAATAAACACTCTTTTCTATTGCTCAGCCAGGGTGGGGATTTGGAAATTGTGTATCTGAAGTGAGCAGCACTCTTACTCCAGTTAAGGACTCAATTCTGCTTTCTCCATAGCTCCAAGTCTGGGAATCCATCATCTGGAAATAGTAGTGATGAGGATTCTCAGATCCTTGTTATGTTTTTAGTGATTAAACATTCCTGATGGACAAGTTAATATTTAACATATAAGCTATAAATCACACTGTTGACTATAATATGTGTATCTGTATTCACAGAATATTATGGGATGTTACTTAGACATCTTGTGTATTATTATAAATAAATTGCATATTTTTACATTAAACTAAGTAACACTGACAGTTAGAAAATGATAAAATTGATGATATCAAGGAAAGATGATAGTATATTTTGTTTGTGTTTCCTTTATTCAAAACAGATTTCACTTTTTTTCTGAACCTGATTTTCAGATAATGTAGTGAGCTTTATATGCAGATGCACAACCCATGTATATTATTGTTACCATTTAAGACTTAGACATACATTATTTTGTTGCTTTGAAGAATTCTTATCCTCCCAACATAATTTCCAATACGTCTTATGATGGGTAAGCTACAATGACAAATAATCAAACAAAGAAACTCTCTGTGTTTCGGATCTTACACTGATGTTTGCTCAGTAGCGGTAGTGATGATGCTGGACATTTTTCAAACTGCATGTGCCTACCCAGGTTCCACGACATTGCCCTGGTCTATTTTGTGTGCTCTCCATGCTTCATTCTATTTTCTTCAAGCAAGATGGCAAAGCAAGGAAAAGTATTCTTTATTTTCCATTCACCACTGTCCAAATCCTCAGACTCTATCAAAGCCCACTTTGAGCTCCACCCCCCCCACATTGTACTCCCCACTGGTGACAAGCTTCCCTCTAACTCCATTTTCCCTTTGTAAACGCTCGATGTGCTGACCTATTTAAAAATATAACTCAGGTGCCTGGCGAACCATGATGCCTGCCAGCTCTTCAGATAAAGAAGATCCACTTATTAATCTGCTCGGTCTCCATCTGCCTGCTCAATTGGGAATGACTGCTTGCTGTCCAGACTGATACCAGGGAAATCTGATTGAGGACCACATCTCTTTGTACATTTCCCCCACTGATACAGCACAACAGGCCTGTTGCAGGCACGGAGTTAAGCCGTTGTGACATGATGTCAGGTGGCCTGCCATTGTACGTCAGAAATTAAAAAGAAAATATTCTTTCAAACTGGAATTCCTTATGTGATTTTTATTTCTTTGAGCTTTGAGCAGATTGAGTATTGAGTTGCTTGACTACAGCCCATAGATAATTTAATACCTGCAACATTCATCCCCAGCTGAATTTCAACCACATTTGGCTTGTTCAGTGTGGCAGTCTCAGTTCTAAGCATTTCATGGAAATCTTGTAAATATCGATTGATGAAATCCCAAAGAAATAAAAAAAAACTACTTTTTTGTGATTTGTAAATGTTCCAGGTGGCAAGTCCAAGTCCCTGTCCAACCCTCTCCTCAGTGTCTCGCTTTGTCAAAGGCAAACGCCAATTTGAGGTTTTATTTGACCCTTTTCCTGTTAGAGTGCTCCATCCTCACAACTTAAAAAACATAGCAATGTGATTTGTTCCTCTAAACCAGGCCAGAATGAAAAGTCAGTGGACTCAAAGAGAATAATTAGAAGCTATATATTATTGATATGTTATTTCTTAGAAAGCATTACAATCCCCAGTTAGACATTTTGAATACAGAATGTTAACTCTAGAAGGAATGGACAGAGCATTCACATATAGTTCCCATGACCATGTTTAAGATTTGATTATGAAGTTATATTTCATTGAAAAGGCAAGGAGACATAACACTGGCCTGCATGTAATATCCAAACGTAATGATACACAGCATACCTAAAATGTGTTTCTTAATTTAAAATAAAGACAGAAAAGATAGATATATCAATTGAAGCTAAGGAGGGAGAATGTTGACTGCTCAGACATAAGAAATAAACTAAACACACAGTTATCTGCTTCGGGTGAATTTTGAGTGTGATTTTAGGGGATTTGGGTGGTAATTTCTTTCTAGCCGTGTACTACTTTTGTAACTCGATTACTTTTGTAACTTTCAACTCTAGTCAAGGTTACCTGCCTGTATATGTAAGTACCAGTGCTAAAATAATCACACATGAGTGAAATGTGTAAGTCATTTCAATTCTTTATATTTAAACAATCAGCATAAATGTAAATACTATTGTAGAAAATCAAACCTTGTGTTTTTAACTCAAATAGCACTGAATGAATTAATAATCTGACTGGTTTCTGATATTAATTTATTATGAAAATGTATGTGTGCCAGAATGTGTGTGTTGGAGGGAATGTGAACATAAAAGGCATGTGAAACACTGTGAAGATGAACTTCAACTCAAGAAGTGAGTACCAGTCAACAACTAAAGGGATAATTTAGAAATTTATAGTCTTCAATATAAAGAATGGATGTGTTTTATAATATTTTCCTAAGATAAGAAAGGGATAACCATTTACCAAGATATTTAAGAGTCAAATCCAAGAAGAAAATAAATCTAAAAGGACTGATAAAAGTTTGGCTTAAACCTCACTCTCTCAGTTGTATGTTGACAAAGGTACTGAGTGTTTCCTTCCTCTGTGACCATTTTCCAAAAACATGGAGAAGACAATTTAGCACCTGCAAATGGGCTCTATGTTAAAATAGCTAGTGATGCATTCCAGGTCTTGCCTGGATAATCAAGCTATAATAGTACATGGCTAGAAGGAAATTACCACCAAAATCCCCTAAAAACACACTCAAACTCCACCCAAAGCAGATAACTCTGTCTTAACTTTCTTCTGGGTCCTTAGTTAAAATAGAATTCCTATTTACAATAACTTTAACCTCTGAAAAAGAAGTTAACTGTAAAAATAAAGGCAGATGGGAGAAATCATATCAATGAAACAGTAGGCTGCTAACAATTCTTCAGAAAGGCAGGAACTGTCATCATCAAGTAAGGAGATGCAAAATCACACAGAAAAAATGGCTTAATACTGCTAATTATGAAAGAACACCAAAATCTGCAAGATTCAGAAGCATTTATGTGAACTTTGTGGGATAGATTTGCAGTAAGGTATTCTGTTAACTAAATCATCCTGAGGTAAAAGGCTGTTTCGGTTCCACCTTGATGCAGCTCAAGATCATGCCCCTTTAGTAAACTAGACAGGCACCAGTTAAAACTGATATGAAAGACCCCTGACAATGCTTTTTAAGTTAGGGGCATATATTCAATCTAAATCAAACCAATGAACATTAGTTATTAAACGGGTCTAGAAAGAAAATTACATCACAAACATGTAAGGAGTGAGATCACAGACAGAAAGCAAAAAGGGTGGAAGAGAGAAATGGGAAAATAAAGGTTGCCCGTTAACTTACTGCTTGGGTCAAGGAAAATATTTGCAAGCAAACTTCTTTGTCTCTTAAACCGAATATTTTTCTCATACACATTATATTATCCTAATAGCATTTTCTTTTCCAAATTATATTCCCTTCTTATCAAAATCCTCCGATGAAGGCAATCAAGGTGGGAGGCAACAGTGTTGATAAAGAGGTCATTATAACAACTCAAATAGAAGATACAAAATAATCTATTCCAAAGAGTAGGGACAATTTCTATCATCATTTGCAATATGATTCATTATTCCACAATTCCTTTCCCCGTTTCCTCTGATGCTTCCTCTTAACTGTTCTGTTGTAGGAAACTTTGACCTTGCTGAGGAATAGTAACACAACATATCTGCTCCATCGTGTGATTTATCCTGCAGTCTGCAAAAAGTACCTTGTCTAATGTGGCAAAATGCAAGTGAAATGCATGAACACACAAAGGGACTCTTCATTTTATCCACCTTCTTTTTAAATATTTCATCAGTTTAATGATAATGACATTCAAATATCATAATTACAGCCGAGTCTTCAAAAAACATCAAATCCAAGGCCCAAAATGAGCAACCAGCCTTTGGCCCTTTTCTCACCATTAGCTGTTAATGCCAAAATATGATCTTGATCCATTTTGCCGACATAATATAAAACCAATGCAGATTCCACATTTTTCATGAAATTTTCATCTGCACTATTAGTTTCACTGATAGCAGACTGCAAAATGTTGTTAAGTGACAAGGCAGAAGACTCGGCAAAGCTCTCAGCATGTTAGAAAGCCATCCAATTTTATTCAGTTCATTTACTGCTACAGTCCAGCAACCTGATAGTAAGAGTGTGCTATCTTTATTGTGTATTTATTTAAAGGTTGAATATTCCATTCCCTGGACAAGACATCTAACAAAGTTAATTTGGACTGCTAATATGCCCAGTTGTATTCTAATTTGGGGTTCATCATTTCCTCAAAAATATTTTGGTATCTTGGCCCTGTGAAACATGTCATAGTAAAACATTGCAAACTAAGGCTTGCTTTGGATAATGGTTCACTTGTGTTGAGAATTAATTAACCAACCAAATGGTTGTCATCTCTCATGAGACTACAGAGAAATGTATCTTTTCTCCTCCTTTTTTTCCACTCATGTCTACTGAAAACCAAATCTGAAGTTTGAATGCAAGCAAATCTAATAGGAGAGACCTGGCTCTGGGTGGGTTGGCTTCTGCCTGAGGGTCTAGCCAGCTCGTACAGTCCAACAGAAGCCAGGCACATTTCTTATGTGGGTCAGTATAATTTAGCTATTTGACCCAAGTGTGTAAAACTAATTTTAGATTATCATGAGACAGAATGTGTTTTATGTCTTCTAATGAAAATTTGGCCATGTAAAGCTCACTGTTTTTCATATCAGATTATGCTGTGATATATTGCATTATTATATTGTAATACATTATATTAGATATCATTTTATCATGGGTAGGTTGTGGTAATACTATACATTGGAAAGAAAGGATAGGGTGTACACATTTTCACAATGTATGGAATTCATGTGAATACTTGAGTACCCCCTTTCCACAGACTTCCTGGGTCATGGAGCTACAGTAGAAAGACCAACATTGATTATGTGAGGCAAAACAGTACAATGGATTGTGGCCAGGCCACTGCTCTTCTGGATTCCAGATTTTTTTCCCTTAGAAGTAAAGCATTGGCTTCCTAAGGCTTGGCAAATACCCAGTCAACTGAGTCCTCAAGGTCTGAAATGTTCTCTTACACAGTCCCAATCCAAGGCTATGCAGAAATTTCAGGTGCAAGAAGTAGACAGACGAACAGCAATCAATACAGTAGCAAGAGGACCAGAACAATGACATACAATATCATTCCTCATGTGCGTGACTTACTAGGGACTGTGGAGGTAAATTTGTCCTGACAAGTTTCACTCATCTATAACAGAGCTGATAAGAGAATGCTAACCACAGTGTTTTCTACTGAAAGTTCAAAATATGGGGATGAGAAAAACAAAGTTTGCATTTTTAAAGGCTCTGAATGGGGGAGGGAGAGGGAAAAGACAGAAGGGGGAGAGGGTCAGAGAGGGAGAGGAAGAGAGAGAGAGAGAGATTTAAATCACCCAAGCTGTTCTTTATTCATTCATTCCTAAGAGGTGCAAGAGCTTTGCCTGTATAACATTAAGGAGTAAAGGCTTGAAGGGAATATGAGGGAGTCTCCAGGAAAATGGAGACATAAGAATGCATAAAAATGAGAGAGAGCATATGTCACAAAACAGCCAAATAATGACTATTTGTAGTTACTATCTTGTTAGCATTGATTGGGCATATTTGAGGGCTTGAAAGAATCAATGCATATGGTAAACAATCACCTCCAAACTGAAATGTCAGAGGTGCAATACAGAATAATAAACATAAAATCTAGACAGAACTAATGACTAAACAAGATAAATAAATTAAAACAGAGAAGGCAGAAAGGGTGAGTGGTTAACAATTGAGTTAGCTGTAATCCTACTTTAAAAAAACAACACCAACACCAACAAATAACATATCTGTCCATCTGGACAGCTTTTACTGTTTGGTATCCATGGTGGCTGACAGCTGAGCACTGAGTGCCTTCCTTCAACTTCTGCAATAGTGAATCCTGGCTGTGGATGCTAGATACAGCGGCCAGGCACACAGGCAATGGTCTGGAAACCGTTTGCAGGTTTCACAATTTCACAACCATTCACTCACATTGTCAGGGCCAGAAAGTTATACCCTCTGTTAGCTTCACCTGGTCTAGGTATTTTGGGTTGGAAGTACCCTCTTCCAAAACAAAAACAATTTCCAAAGTCTTTTAAAGATTTTTTTTTTAACCTGCCACCCCTCTCTTTTGGTTCTGTTTGTTTGTTTATGCCTTTATTTTTATTTTTGTGTATTTATTTATTTGTTTATTTATTACCATGTACTGGAAGTCCTACATGATTTCTCTTTTAATTTACCTTTATTTTGTGAGCCTTCTTGGTTTTTCTATTGGAATTGATTTGTGCATCTCTTTTTGCAGCCAAATGAGTCAGCAGAGATGGGATGTTGATGGATCTCATTGGACTTGGGTCAACATTGTTCTGAAAATAAAAGGAGCCAGTGCCGGCTTGCTTTAATGGTCTACTCCATCATAGTGAAAGCTGTGCTTCCAGGCTGCAATCACTGTGCATGACTTTATATCCTGAATGGGTATTATTAGGTAGACCTAGGATTTGGTCAGAATCTTATCTTTGCATTGTCTCTTTTCTCCCTGGAACCTCCTTTGCTGCCTTTTGTATTTATATTACAGTGTTTACTATGGTCTTTTCCATCCTGGACCTTCCTTCATTTTCAAATCTAACAAATTAAACTTCTCTCCCTTTGTTCTATTACTTTCAAAATTGAGCTCTTGGAGGTTTGATAAGTTTGTATGAAATACTTTTTGTTACAGTGGCAAATATTCCACCTGAGTTCTAAGTCCATAGATAATAAAGGCTACCTAGACGTTCTCTCCTTATAGGAATATTTGTCTCAAACAGGAATCTCTTTTTCCTAAGAAAAATGGAGTTGTGTCTAAAGGTAAGACTTTTAGACACAATTATAGTCAAAGTGGCTGATGCTTCTTTATCAGTTCCATGTCCAAGTTCTTTATCAGCACTATGAGGGAACATTTATCTTGAGTGATGTGATATTATATGAACATTCTTCTTGAAATAGAGAAACCTAGGTATTCACATTATGTTATTTAGCAACATTGACAAAACAAAAAATTTAGTTATAAAATTTAGATAGTAAGTCTATTTCTAACTTCTTAACTTGGTATATCCATAGGAAATTCATAAACAAATGTGGTTTGGAAAGCACTCAGATTTGAGTATAAAATTATCTCCAATTGTTATAGACACCACTCTCTTACTAACTTGTTCATTGGCATCCAGTGAATGCTGACTATGTAATGGAGTTGATCTAATAAGAAATATTAGGGTAAAATCTGCCCCAGATTTTATCGGAAGTCATCAATGACTTCATGTTGGGCCTAGCTGGCTCTACCTCAACATCCTTTTATTGGATGTTGTAGTGTGATTGAATTACTACTCAACCCCTACTTGAAGGTCAAAGATGTGATATTTAATCCACTATGCTTTGAAATGGTGTTAACACAAATCTTAAAAGGTCTTATTAATAAAAAACCCAGAGCCAGATATCGGGGTGAAAGCTGAAAGGTTGGAGAACAGAACAATTGATAGCCAACATTATCTTACCAACTCCTCAGCCTCTACAGCATGAGTTCCTGTTTTCTCACACTTTATATACCTTTCTGTGTCCTGCCATATTACTTCCTGGGGTTACAGGTGTATGTCCTTCCCAAGCAAAGACATGAGCGCTCAAGTGCTGGGATTAAAGTTATGTGCCACCATGCCTGGCTGTGTTCCCAGTGTGGCCTTGAATTCACAGAAATCCAGATGGATCTCTGCCTCCCAAGTGATAGGATTAAAGGTATGTTCCACCACTGTCTTGCCTCTATGTCTAATTTAGTGGCTGGCTCTGTTCTCTGATACCCAGACAAGTTTATTAAGGTACACAATATATTGGAGTACACAAAATATCACCACATTTTCCCATTTTTGTCTAAAATAATAAAGGGTTATAACTAATACAAGAAAAACTATATGTAATAAGTACAATAAGTATATACAATATATATAGTCAAGAATTACATTAACAATGTCCAGTCCACTAAAAAATTCAAACAAAAAACTCCATTATTCATCCTATTTTGGTGAGTCCAAAATGTTGTACTTAATTTACTTTCTATCCTAACTTGTAATACCAACACGAAACTATCTTTTTATGTCTTTCAAACTTATACACTTGACATATCTTTGTGAATTTCTTTTTTGAATTTGTTAACAAGGAAAATTATAACTATAACTGTCTAATCTTCCTCTCCCTTGGAGACCTGAGAAGGAAGTAAACAGGAAGTGCAAACAAGTGACTTCCAAAAAATGTGAGAAATGACAGAAACAGCTGGCTGCCTGGACAGTCACTCAAGATTTCTCTGCAACATTGGGTCATCCATCTTTGGCCTATAGGCCTAGCATATCTGACAGACTCATTTGTGAAGCAGGATTTTCTTTTCTTGGTGTTTTTGTTTTTGTTTTTTGGTTTTTTGAGACAGGGTTTCTCTGTGTAGCTTTGCACCTTTCCTGGAACTCACTTTGGAGCTCAGACTGGCCTCGAACTCACAGAGATCCACCTGCCTCTGCCTCCCAAGTGCTGGGATCAAAGGCGTGCGCCACCACCGCCCGGCTGAAGCAGGATTTTCTAAAGAGCCTTCCTACCTTGTCTTGGCAAGGATCGGCAGTCCTTTCATTTGTGCCCTGCATGTCCATTTTGGACAGCATGCTGTCAGTAGTCGAGGCAAAGGTACTTTCTTGCCCAGTGGCCAATCTTGAAACAATGAAAGTAAACTCCATAAGGAGTTTCTTCAACGCCCATCATCTTCTCTGAAGTATATTGGTGCTGCCAGTAGCAGACATGTCTCATTATCATAGAAAAGAATCTACAATATTAAAACATCTTAAATGCCATATTCTGCAGATCTCTGAAGTGTTTGAAGATGGCGTGTCTGTCTAAAATATATCTCTGTTTGACCTTGACAACATACCTAATATGAGTACAAGTTTGATTAGAATGACTAACTGCTAACGTTCCTTTCTTTAAATCCTAAATAGTGGGTAATAATAACTTCAAGGACTAACAATTTTGATTACATTGCTAAATGAGTTGTATAGGTACAATACCTTGAAAAAGATTAGAAATATATATACAATATTTTCTAACAAAATCAATTTCAAATTTGTAGTATATACATATACAATATACAGAAATCCAATCCAATGTAAAATATTTAAAACTAGTAGTTGCTTTTTAAAAGTAGATTCAATAATCTACCATTTATCCTATCATATCCATATTCACTTCTTGTCCAGAGTAGATTCAATAACCTACCCTTTTATTCTAGCATTTCTTTTTTTTTTTTTTTTTTTTTTTTTTTGGTTTTTCGAGACAGGGTTTCTCTGTGTAGCTTTGCGCCTTTCCTAGGACTCACTTGGTAGCCCAGGCTGGCCTTGAACTCACAGAGATCCGCCTGGCTCTGCCTCCCGAGTGCTGGGATTAAAGGTGTGCGCCACCACGGCCTGGCTTTTCTAGCATTTCTATATCTCCTTTTTTCAAAGTAGATTCAATAATCTACCATTTTATCTTATCCTATACATGTTCTCTTTTTTTTTTTCTTTTCAGAGTAGATTCAGTAATCTACCTTTTATTTAATCATATCTACATTCTCCTTTTTTGGCATAGATTAAATAATCTACCCTTTCTCTTTTATTTCTATATCTCTTTTTTAAGAGTAAAGTCAATAATCTATCTCTTATCTATATCCTCTTTTTTTTCTTTTTTTTCCAAACAAGATCCCTGAATCTAATCTCATTTACCTTTTTTCTTGACCATTATCAATTAACAACTTGTAACCAACCATCCTAAACAATAACAATTATCCATAACCCATTGAAAAAAAAAAACACCTACCCCACCTCTTGGGAATGTGGGCATCATGTTCTTAAAATTACTTCCTGCCATCTGGGGGCAAGGCATCTTTAGGGGATCCTGAAAAGAAAAATTTTGGGTTAATTGTCAAGTTCTGGGAATGTTAGCTGTATCATTTGTTGTCCGGTCTCTGAATAACAGGAAATTGCAGGGTTTGTCTCAAGTCTTGCTTGAGTAGTCTGTGAGGCTGGATCATTTCAGGAACTGTTCGGAGCAGTTTGTAGTCCAAAGCTGATCTTTGGGTGGTGTTTACTCTGTGCTTTGGGGCAATATCAATTGTATCTTTGACAGAATCATGTCTCACAGCCAGTCCCAAGTTTACAATACAGCAGGTTCCATTCTTCATCATCAAGATATTCTTTGATTTCAAATCTCTGAGAAATAGCTGGCTTTCCTTGGGTACTAACAATCTTCATGTGAAGGTGTGCAAGACAGCTTGCTGTAGACAGAGTAAGTTTGATCATTCCTACCACTGTAACAGTGTATCAACACAGTAATCAAAAAGGGATCCATGCTCATGGTAATCCAACACCAGCCACGACTGAGTCCATGTGCCATTGTCTTAGCTGTCTGCTGCTATAAATCTTAGGATGTTTTCATGGCATAGCATCACAGTCTGATAAATCTCGGCTTCTCAGAACTATGAACGTTCTTTCTGAGAAGAGAATATCCTCACAGCAACTTCTTCTCCCCGCCACTTGCCTTGCCAAACTTCTCCAAATTGTCCTTTGCCAAAGGTTTCTTGTAATATGATGGTCTTGGCAATTGTTCTCTGAACAAGCAGCGGTAATCCTTTGTCCCTAGAAGCAGTGTCTCTGCTGCCACCAATAGTATGAGAAGTAGCCAGAAACTCGGAGCAGCAGCTGCCACATCCATGGTCCTGCAGCCACCATTTGTGCTGGCCTGACCCCAGCAGCAGCTTCTCCTCAGCAAGCTTCCCAGGCTGGATTCGAACTCTACATCCTCCTGCCTCTGCCTCCTTCAGCAAATCCTACCAGAATGTTCCACCACAACTGGCTGCATGCAGTTCAGGCCTCAGCTGGGGACTACCAGGACACAGGCAAGCAGAGTTTTCATGAATTCATGCCACAAGTGTTGGGTGCCAGATGTAACATGAATTGCTAAACAGCTTTATTAATAAAAAACTTGGAGCCAGATATTGGGGTGAAAGCTGAAAGATCAGAGAAATAGAACAAGCCACTGCCAACCTCACCTCACCTTACCAACTCCTCCGCCTCCAGAGCATGAGTTCCTGTTTCTTCACAACTTATATTATACCTTTCTGTGCCCTGCCATTTTACTTCCTGGGATTAAAGGCATGTGTTCTTCCCAGGCAAAGACATGAGATCTCAAGTGCTGGGATTAAAGGTGTGTGCCACCACACCTGGCTGTGTTCCCAATGTGACCTTGAACTCACAGAGATCCAGTCTGCCGCCCAAGTGAGAAGATTAAAGGTGTGTGTGTCATCACTGTCTGACATCTATGTCTAATTTAGTCCTCTGATACCCAGATAAGTTTATTGTGGTACACAATATATTGGGGGTACACAGTATATCATCACAGAACAGTGTGCCCTATGCCAACTGGAATGGCAATAAAGACACCTATAGGCCTCTACTCCTCATTTTTTAAAATAGGCTCCAGTGGTTAACAGTCATGATCCCTGGTTGAGAGTAAAGATCTTAGGGACACTGTTGAGGTCAAACACTACTTTCCTACTTTTGACACTCTCTTTCTTGCTAGAATGTTGTTAGTTGAATTTTGAATTAGGTTTTTTTTTTTTTTTTTTTTGATATTGATTAAACAAGTTGACAGAGTTTGCTTACTCACAGGAAGGTGTTCCAAAATTCAAGATGGTACAAACAACAAGAATGTGTACTTTGGGGAGATGAAGCTGCATAAATATCATGTATTTTTCCTTATGTTATCAGCAAAGACACAGACTCTTTTGTCCTGGATTGTGTTTTCAAAGACATTTGTATAATTTGCTTTAGAAATTAGGGTTTGTGTCTCACTCCAGAAAAAGCAGATTGCATATTGCCTTGAAGCTGCAGATAATGTTTTTTCTCCAGGGCAAAGGGCACTCAGTGTTTGCTGTCTAGTACAATAAAGATAATGTCTCTGTCTGGAGCTCATGGTTGACTTGCTTAATGTCCTTTATAAAATATTTGGCTTCCCAAAGCTAAGGATGCTGCTAAGTTGCAAACCATGATGTGTGGCAGAGTCATATGCCTTTCTTTGCTTTCCCTGTGAAAACTATGGCTTAGGGATGCTGCATGAAAAATACAGATACTATTGCTATCTCTGTTCTTATGAAAAGTCTTTTCATCATGACTTATTTTATTTTTTTTATTTTTAATTTTTGGTTTTTCGAGACTTATTTTATTTTTAATTATGTGTATGTGTATAAGGGAGTGCCCAATGAGGCCAGAAAAGGATTTGTCATCTGGAGGTGAAGTTTTTGGGTGGTTTTGAATCATCTGACATGGGTAATGATAAGTGAACTTGAGTCCTTTGAAAGAGAAATATAAACACACAGTGGTGGCACATACCATTCATCCTAGCACTGGGGCAGCAGAATCAGGAGGATCTCTGAGTTAGAGGCCAGCCTGGTCTACAGAGTGAGTTCCAGGACATCCAGGGCTACACAGAGAAACCCTGTCTTGAAAAAAGAAAAATAAAAAGGAAAGCACAATATATATTTTTATCAGCTGAGCCACATCCTCAATTCTACGTATTTTGTCTATAACTTAAGAATGACATTACTGCTTTGAGACTTCATGGAGTCACAGCATACAAACTTGGTTGCTTGTATCTAGGGTAAACTCATAGTTTCTTCACAGTTCGTGTTATCTCCTGCTGGAACAGTATAGAATTCCCTTCCTCCAGCAAATCCAATCAAGGAGTTTTTGTTATTAATATTCCTTATCTGTTGGGCTTTCAGACTTGCTCAGCTTAAATATGATCTGAGAAACCACCCCTCACTGAACATATAAATAGGACTGAAGCAAGGTCTCGTTTGTCTAAAATAAATTGTTTAATAATAATTTGAACAGGTATTAGTTTGTCATATTCACTCTTTGTGTGCTTTTGTATATGTACCATTGCCTATGATGAAAGTAAACATCAATTTCAAACAGCTAAGTAATAGGCAAGGTTTTAACAGATAAAATGTGGAAATACAGGAAAGAATCTTGTCTCTCCCAAATCACCAGAGAGTAGCAAGTTCCCTTATTGCTTAGACTGGCACATGCCTTGGATCGGAGATAGCAGTGATTTCAAATTATGGAAGAAAACACTTTTGATGTGGCATGTTTTCCTCTTGGCTACCTACAATACCATATGCAAATGTTCTAGAGTATAGTTTTGAATCTTCAATGTGTCACGTGCATGGACAACAGGAATTAGCATTTTCTGCGTTCATCTAAAAATATAGGATTAATTTTAACCATCTCTTATACTCTTGGGGAAATCTTCTTTAAAGGGACAGCAATTTAAACTCCCTTCTCATTTCTCTTTTGAGCCTCTACACTCTTATCTCTGAATGCCAACACCTTATTTTGTGTTTTCTCCTTCTGGTTAGTCCTTGGAATCAGGTATAGTATATGCTTTGTAACAAACAGCCTCCATATCTCAGAAGCTTGAGAGGAATGCTGTCCATACCACAGTCCCACTTCACAGTCTTGTAAGATGTTTCCAGATGTGCCCTCATGCTGAGACATAAACTGACTGAGCCTTCTATCTTGAACATGAGACAATGTCATTGCATCAGTCCTTCAATAAATTTTGCAGTTGTCTTCCTGCCACCCACACCTGCCAAAACCTGTGTCCTCATCCCTTCAGGGGAGAGGAAGGTGAAGCCATCCTACTGCAGCAGGAAGCAGTAGTACTTGGTAAGTAGGATGGGTGACAATGATGGCCCCATCCTCACCCTGACTGTGATGCATGCCTCAGGGTTTGGGCTAACTTTATTTCTCTTCCACGTGTTACTTCTGCTTTCTTTAGAGCATTTCTTTCATTTTCACTCATGCTGACAACCTTTGTCTTTCACTGAAAAGCTCCAAGTGGGATGTATTGATGATTATTATATGAGAAAATTTGAAAAATGTTAAAAAGTAAAAATCTCTGGTTTTAAAAAATGCTACAGAGAAGACATAAGAAAAACAATGGAAAAGGGTGATTGGGCAAGAAGAAAAAGAGAGAGGAACTAAGACACAGGAGTGAAAATGAAGAAAGAACATCTGGGGAGGAGAAAATACTCAAAAGAAAAGACCCTGAGTGCAAAGCACATATCCACACACCTCAGAACTCTTTGGAAAAAAAAAAGAGACAAGAGACCGAAGAGATTTTATTTAAATCTTATGAGGTTGTGCCCTGGGGCTGAAACCCATCCTGAGTTGATCATCTGGGTCCCTTGCTGACTTGAAGAAAAAATATATATATATATATAGTAACATATCGGTGGAATAAAAGTTCTGAATCTGAAAGCCACTAATGAACACACATACAC
Source organism: Peromyscus eremicus (assembly GCF_949786415.1). NCBI lineage: Eukaryota > Metazoa > Chordata > Mammalia > Rodentia > Cricetidae > Peromyscus > Peromyscus eremicus. The sequence continues at coordinate 17,302,346 of NC_081435.1, forward strand.
ACACACACACACACACACACACACACACACACACACTACACAGCTTTCTCCTTTCTCCTAGGGTTCACTTTTTCTTAGAAGAGAAAAAATAATTGAGAAACAAGCTGAGATCCAAGGTTGTAAGGGTCTCTTCCATATCTCTATATGTCTCATGATTGTTTTTTTTAGCTGTGTGTGTAAAGTTGAGTGAATAAGTGTTACACAGACATGCTCTCAGGTATAAGCTACATTCCTCCTGACAGAAGTGCCCTTCACAATGGAAACACAGTGCAACACATAAATCCACTTTGAAATAGACACACACACAGAGAGAGAGAGAGAGAGAGAGAGAGAGAGAGAGAGAGAGAGAGAGAGAGAGAGAGAGAGAGAGAGAGAGAATCAATGAACAAGAACAGTTAAGCTTTGCTAGAAGTTAATCTACAAAAGCCATCTTTTCTGCAGGTGACAGAGTTGTGCTTGTTATGACCAGCTCTTGGCAAATGTGACTCAGGCAACCCTTACCTTACCTCCCTGGGTGACAGCCGTGGTCTAGGTCCTGGCCTGGAGTAGAGCCTCCTAGACGAAAAGTTGGTTGATGCACAAGCTCTTCTCATGTGTTCCTGGACTGTGAATGCAGGCATCCTCTTACGTGAAAGATGTCCTGATCACCCAATCATTTTAAACATAGTAACATTTGTCAACAAATTTAGTGATCCTCTCAAAAGCTTTCTGATGTCTGTGTTTAAAATATACAATCCCTGACTCATTAAGAATTTAAACTTCTACATCAAAATTTAAATGAATAACTTCCAAGGACAAACACATTAACTATAAGATTCAAATGTTGTCTTTCCATTTCACACTCATTTAATGGCTCTTCCTGTTAGTTATCAAAGGACAATGAATAGTAAAAGGTGAATCAAAACACAAGATATCAATTTTTATATTAAAATTGAATAAGTAAAAAAGACAGAACAAATTGCATGCTGCTGCTTTCTGTCCTGCTGTTTTGTCCTTAGACACAAATGATGCAAGATTTCCATGTTTCCCTGGATCCCTCTCTAAGTGGTCCAGGGAAATTCAATGCTCAAGTAAGGAATCCTCTAAATGCAAACGCAGTAGCAGAAGAATTTAGGAGTCTCAGCCTTGCTCTCTGAGGACAGGAGATTCCCCTTGCTCATGACTGAGTAGACTTTTGTCCCAGGTTTGGATAACATGCAGAAGGCACTCTGGGGCCTGACTCCTGACCCTGTGTCACCACCTTAAGAGAAAAGTGCAGTTTCCGGATAGGTAGTTGGACATTCGGATCAGAAGAAAAGCACCATTATATACCATTACAGGCTCAAATGATACCATACCAAGTCTGCAAGGGTTGCTCTCTTACTCCTCAGTTTCTTCCTTTAAGTGAGTCTGCTCTGAATCTCATTGTTAAGCCTGGCACTTTGGGCTGTGCCAGAAAGAGAACCCTGAAAAGCTGGTGTGTGACTCCAGAAGCCTGGATTATGAGCCACAGTGCATCTGAAGCACAGCCTTGGAATTATATATAAAAGGACCTGTAAAGTCTCACTCCCTTGCCTCCAGGCTAGACAGGTGAGCATCAGAAGCAAACAAACAGAAAAGAATAAATTTCATCTCTTCTCTGTTCACCCACATCAATGTTTAATAACTTCCATATATGTCTTTACATTTTCTCCTTATTGCAGGGGGATGTTCATTTTTTTCCCTGCTGTTGTTGGGAGAAGCACAGGACCTGGGATCTCTTGAAGCTGTGTGTGTGTGTGTGTGTGTGTGTGTGTGTGTGTGTGTGTGTGTGTGCAGTAGTATAATTCAGACGGTAGTGATACAGTCTAGGGGTCTTGATCTGGTTTGTTTTTCTCTGCCAGTTAAAGAATTAAAAGGCGGAAAAATCCTCTAGTGCAATAGGCAGCAGAGAAACCATCTCAAACCTCACAAATGGTGGCAGACAAAATCAGCAGTTGAAGAGAAGCATTTATTGCAGGGTGAAGAGACATACACATGCAAAAAGCACAGAGAGAAAAGACCCTTTCTGAAGAAGCCTCAGAAAAGAGAAAAATCTGCTCTTCTGGAGATTATTTTTTCTCCTCCTCCCCCCTTTTTAAGCCTAACTTGGAGTTGGTCAAATTGAAGAGATATAGGATAGCTGATTGGCCCCTGAATGTTGTGTGGCATGTCGTGATCTTGCCTTGAACTCTTAGAGGCAGTCCATCAACAGGAAGCTGCTACTGGAAGACAAAAGCCAACAGCATCTTTGTTTTAAGCCAGCAGGCTATTGTCTCAAGTAAGGAGGCTGAGGAAGAAGCTGTACATCTTGAAAATTTGTCACCTTTATTACCTAGCCGTGGATCCTTGCCCTATCTGTCTGCCTATCAGGGAGTCTGTCTAACTCTGAGTCTCTCAGTAGGAACTCTCACAGTCTAATAGAGCACCAAGACTTTTCCAGAACTTAATCAGTTAGTTGCTATTGATTAAAATTGAACCCTTTGTTTTGATCATGATTTTTTTTCAGGTTGAAGAGGAAAGTGTCGTTTCTCATTTCCTAACCTGTCCTGGTTCACTCTGTATTCAAAGAGATGTGTGTACACAAATGTAGAATCATAACCATCCCTAAACTTCTTAGGTCTTCAGACTTTAATGGAAGACCCTGTTCCTAGGCATTGTGTCCTCCCCAGCTCCCTCCTGTAGAACATTTTTCCTGAGGACTAATTGACCATATTCTGCCTTGAGCTAAAATTTGTTACTGCCTCAAATGGAACTTTGGCTCTCATTTACACTATGTGAAAATCAGTAAACTGGGGCATAGTTTATTTGTCTCTGAACCCCCTGTGGTTCCTAGCTCAGTACTACATCTGTAGGAGGCTTGTAATGAGTATTTGTTGGAAGAATGAAGGAAAGAATCAATGCATCACTTCAGTAACCAGGTCTTTAGCTTGGCGAGGTGGGTTACTACTTTAAAGATACGATACGATAATCCTTTGTATCACAATCTTTTCTAGAGAGAACATACAATGTCCATGTGATTAGGCAGGCATTTCTCCCACTTGATTACCCATTTTAAGTGAAATTTACATCAATTCTTGAGATTTTCTGCTCAGATTAGATCAAATTCAATTGCCTCCTTGATTTAGACATCTATTAGTCTTGTCTTCTGTAGTAGAGTTTAAGTACATAAAGAAAAATGCCAAAGTTATTACCCTTATATAACTCATATTGTAATATATGAATTGAAAGTATATATATGTGTATGTATGTATGTATGTATGTATTGTACATACATTTATATATAATATGCTGACTGTATATATTGACTGCCCTTTTTTTTATAAAGTCATGTGAATCATTCTGTTAAACAAACAGAAATGAACATTGTTCAAGCCACAGTTTGTAAAAGACAAGAGAAGGACCCAGAGAGAAGCCAAAAATCTTTAGCCCACTTTTCTCCTTTGTATATGAGTACCCCTTATCCATAGTTACTACTTTATATCTATTAGGTAAATTATTTGAAGTAAAGAACTAATATTCTGCTGTTCTATTGGTGGCTTTTTTTGATTGTTTGTTGATGTGATCTTAATTTCCACTTTAAGGATACATGTCATAATGTTCAAAGCAATGCAAATGGGATACTCTGTTCAGCTCAGAAGACCAGGATTAATTTTCCTTCTTTTTTCTTTTTCCATTTGTACGTTGATAATTTAAACCCAACATTAATAAATACTTAGAATGGACTTTGATCATGAAGAGTGAAGAGCACTGAAGCCTGAGCATGCCCAGGCAGTCCTGAAGTTTGGGAAATAATTTGGGAAATAAAATTCCACTTTCAACTCACTATAAAGCTCACATAAAGTTTAAAATCTATTGAAATAGGTGAGTGAACTCTTGCTTATTACAAAATAGAAGAGTAGTTCTCATAATTGTAGGAAGTGATATGAAATGAGTGACAGCCGTCAGTACAGCTAAAGACAGAGCAGAAAAAGAAAAGTTCTAGTTATAACCAGCCTTTCTTCCCAAAACACACTCATGTTGAGAACTTGATGTCAATTCCCCAAATACATTAATGAGTATTAGTTAATGCCATTTGGCCTGAGTTCAAATAAAACCCTTGGCTGATGTAAAAGTTTTGCTGTGTTTTATTATCATGTTCAAAAGTCATGGACTAACAGTTTGATGGTAGAAAATCTGTTGAGGTATATTTTCTCTTTTTTATAAATGCTGTGTTTTAAGTTATGATATCTTTTTCTCTTGAAGCTACTGTAACTACTCAGATTCACAATATTCCCAAACTTGAGGTTGCTGTCTGTGCTCCAAAAAGCCCAGTTTCCTCTGCAGATGTTAGGAAGACAATTAGAATATCCAAACTAATAGTGAAATGCAGAGAAAAAAATATGGATTCAAAGTGGCCACATAGAGAAAAGGGACAAAGATATTTAGCAATCCCATTCCAGTCCAGTCTCAGATACCTAGAGTGAAGTTACAACATGTACAGGTGGCTGAGGACATCCATATCTAAGCAGTCCAACTCAAAGCATAGTCCTGCCCACTCTTTATCTGAACTCCAATCTCTCCAATAATGGAGAGTTTGTCAGAGTTGTGTGAAATTTCTGGCAGAAGGCAAGTTCCCTTCTGGCTGGCACCAGACATCAAACTTTACTCCCTCTCAGTATGCTATTGCTGGGAAAATTTCAGTGTCTTGATGTCCATTGTTCCAAAAGGTCTCATAGACCAAGGGACAATAGTGTTTCTAAAACATCTTCATCTCCTCAGACTGGAAAGCACTTAGGAGTTACAAGTTCATTTGACCCTCATTCAGGCAGATGAGCCTTGTGTACAATTTCATTTTTAAGATGAAGAATCACAGTTACTCTGGGTGTGCTCATAACTCATAAAGTTCAGAAGCTTTGGGAGTTGGCTTTGTCTTTCCTGAAATGATGGGACCAGCTATGTTGATTCAAAGGAGGTGCCCACATGATATCATGTTCCATTGTTCTGTAATTAATGGCTCAGGGAGAAAGGCATCAAGATGTTGGTTTGAAACTGCAAATTACTAGGGGCAATTGCCTGTGTTATAGCGTTCCATTTACAGATTGTGAGGGGGAAACAATAACAGCCTTTAAGGAACCTTGAAGGAAAGGCGTAGTGACAGAGCAGGGTATTGCCCTCCTTACTGTTCATCTACAGGCTCTTGATGTGAAGGAACTGGGATTTGTTTCCTTTTTGTTTGTTTTTATGTTTTTCCCTTGGGACCATCTAGAAGTGAACCAGTCTAAATTGGTTTAATCAATCAATTGGAATTTGCATTCTTCGATAAGTGAAAAAACAAATAGGAAAGTCTATACAATACAAAGGGGGTATTCTGTGAAACTGGAGCACATCAAAAACATGTTTCCACTCCTGCTTTGGTAGGTAAAAATTTCCTCAGCGCAGTGGGCCAAACATGTCTCCACTTTGAATACTCCCCCTAACATGAGGACCAGAGGGCAAGAGTAGATTCTTGACTGGCAACTCTAATCTGAGTTCTTTAGCCTGGAATGCTAGAGTCCTCTGTAATATCAAAAAGTAAAACAAGTAACAACAAAGTACCTTTCTTCAACAACTAAGAAAAATCAGCTCAGCTTTAGACTAAGTATCAGCTTCTTTGCCTTGTATAAGATAAAAATGCATTAGAGTAATTCAGGCTGAAATGAGTTGTCTTAAGCTGATCTGACACATTGGTATATACCTATGATTAGTTAAAATGTCAAAGAGCTCATTGTTAAATGAAGTTCCCTAGACTGTGGAGACAGGATTGATTGAGTGTGCAGATCACACACTAAAGCTACAAATGTACCGTCCTGCAAAGGAGAGGTTTTCATACTGATTCTCTGGACCTTCTTCCTCAGACATGGCTTGAATTTTCCTTACTCCAATTGTGTCAGCACATCTAGTCAGGAACAGCCACTCAGAAATGGACAGCAAGATGATAGGGTAGGCTGGGAAGCAGTGTAAATTCACCATAGTCCCAGCGTTTTCTCTGGGAATCCAGGTTGTTTTTCATGAACATTTATGACATATACTCATTGAGAGTATTGAAACACGACATGGGAGAACCTTCAATGAAATTGTGACCTCAGGGTAAGACAGAATACATATTTTCACATAGTGTATAACCACCAGGACTTTTCTGGGACATCAACAGAAATTCTTATTTGATAGGCCATCAGGCATGATTTCATACTAACATATGCAGATTATTTTCATTTTCTGTAAAGGTTTATTTAGTGTGTGTGCATGTGAGTGTGTGTGTGTGTGTGTGTGTGTGTGTGTGTGTGTGTGTGTGTGTGTGTGTATGCATGCCATGGCACTAGTGTGGAGCTCAGAGGATAGTATGCAGGAATTGGTTCTCCCATAAAATAGGTCACAAGTCTTAAACTTAGAGTATGAGGTTTGGTGGGAAACTTCTTGACCTGCTGAGTCATCTCACTGGCACAATATATTCAGATTTTTATGAGGCAATATGTATACAGCGTTTAACACCAGTGTAAGAGCAAAGCAACTTTGCTTCGCTTAATCAACTTCTTGTATTTTGGCTGCCACTTCAATGCAGGTCAAATAAAATCTAAGAAAATATGTTCTAATGTGTTCCCATGTTAAGGGTCTTGTTGCTTTTATAAATGAATATCGATTCAAATCTCACTGTTTCCCTACTATATGTCTGCCTATTTTGACCCCTCACTCCCACCCCATAGTCCCATTGCTTTAAGAACCCATACACTTAATGTGGCATATTTTGCCCTTTGGAGAGCAACAAGTATCAGTGTTTCGTTATATTCTTGGTGGATTCAAATTCTCTGCAAATCATAAGTGCTGTTGAGATTAAGACCATTAAAATGAAGAGTGAATTTCAGTAATGTATTTCCATACAACTCAAAAGTTTTGATTTCCACCCTCACCTTGCCAAAAGACAGGTAAAAATTATTTTCAGTACTTGCTAATCGCAGAGAGCAGTCTACTCTGGGCAGATCTTGTAGAGAATGCCCTGTTTCCTCAGCTCAGAGCCACAATTCCTTTGTTCATCATGTCTCTGAAGCACATTGCCCTTGGTTGGGGTATTATTTAAGGAAGATGCCTAAGCCATTGTTCGAGTTACTTTTCTTTCATTTGATCTGAATATAACAGTATACGCTTTCTCTTCTTAATCTGTCTTTTGTGGAAGAAATCTCCAAGTATGAGAGTCACAAAGGTGAGAAAAAATATCAGTCTTTCTCTCCATCATAAATCTAGTAAGTACCCATGCTTTAGTTAGGCAAAAATGACAGGACTTAGCATATTTCATCATCCCATTCATACCTGTTATGCCCCACTCTCCACATGTATCTCAGCCCAAGTGCCCCTGACCTCAGCTTCTCACCCCAGATTTCCCAAAGCACAAAACATCCTTCCTATGGACACCTGTATGGGTGGCTTAGGATTGTCACTTGTCTCATGTACAAGTAACAACCACAGTGTACTGACTTTCCCCAAGCAAAGGTAAGAGTAATTTGCAAAAGTAAAGGCCATAGATGATGCATGGAATAGTCTCAGGCTCGTGAGTTATAAACTGCTTGTTCTTTCTGCTTTCTTCTCCTTTACTAGCCTGATTTGGAAGAAGACCATGAAGAAGGCAGTTTGAATAGGCTGATGGTTAACAAGGACAGAGAAAGGTATTTTCTTTTCACTTTTTTTTAATTGATATTTTTCTTTCCATGAGAAGCCTTGAGGTTTCAGCTCCTATATTCTATATTTGTGGGGGGTGGGAGGGTAATCTAGAGTGATGTCATGCAATTTAGGTGGCACCTACTCCTTAGACTCTATTTTATCTACTATGATTATCTATCATTGATGTCACATGTTAAAAGAAAAATGACTTTAACAGACTAAATATTGTCCACTAAATTATTTACCTCAGTCAGTGAATTTCCAAACCAAATGTTATAACATTAAAAGGTTTGTACAGCAGTATGAATCTGACACAACTCAATCATTCCACGAGTTTCTGCATGAACTCCAGGAGGCCCACTGACTTCACAAATCCTGTAACAGCATATCCATATGAAGACTATGCCATTTTGTGCATTCTGCCTATCTAATCTACCCACCTGACCACTGTATTTCTCAGAACTACACTGAGAATAGCTAAATTCATGCTTTATTGTAAAATATCCCAAACACTGAATATTCTGAGCAAGAAAACATTATATCTCTTTCTAGTTATTCAGAGTACTTGTACAATTCTGATCTGATGGAAGCACTGTAGGTAGACTAGTTTTGATTTCTCCAGACTTAGATTTTATATTCTCATCAATGTCTGTTCTCTTCAGTCCAGCATCTTAGGAAACTGGCCTCAGCAGCCTGGGCCACACAAGTTCCCACTGTGAAGTGCTTTCTTGGGAAATGGTGAAAACGAGCTTTGGAGTTGAAATAACTTCCCATTTAAATACGAAATTCTTCCCATCAAGTGCATAAATGCTGCATGAGGTCAGACAATGTGTTGTACTTTGAGTCACCATGCTCCTAAGCACAGTAATATTTGTGTATGCATACACATATATAATGTGTCATATCATATCCTATATAGTAACTTATCATGTCATATCATATAAACTTGATGAAGTTAGTGTCTTGGAATACCCGCTAGGTTTTTACAGAGAAAAACTAAATGTTCATTACAGTCCACAGGCCCTGAGAACATATTCAACCAGGCCCCTAGCTAACATGAGTCTTCATGATCCACAATGCTTCAGAGTCTAGTTCAGAGTTAATTTCATCTGAAATAGACTGATTTAAAAAATGTTTTCATATCCACTCTGATGTATGTTCAATCAAAACATTCTCTAAAAGTTGCGAATGAAATAAAAATGGATCTTTGTAAAGATTTCAACATTTTGATAATCAGATCATCTCCATGTGAACATTTAGAGAGAAAGCTCCCAATAGTTGCTCCAGAACAACTTGCACAGCAGACATCGATTCTGTTAATTCCCTCTTTTACACAAGATCTGGGTTGGTTTATTGTTGTTGTCTTTTTATTTTATTATTCTATTATTGGCTAAATCATCAGAGGAAATCCATGCAAACATGAGAGATCTGGAGATTTATTCAAGTTAATCAAAACCTAAACAACTTGGGCATTGCAAAGTAGGTACCCACATTTATAGATGAATGTGTATGTATTTATCTGCTCCTTTGTGTCACATATATGCACAGCATTAAGTGAAAGAGATATCAAGAAAAAGAAAAGAGGGAGGGAGCAAGGTAGTATATTTTATCTATTAGTTCTGCTATCAAAGATTCACATAATTACCGACTAAAAATATATGAAAAGAAAAAAGCATCTGTATGCACATGCACAGACATTTTTCTTGTCATTTTTCTTAATAAGATTCTAGAATAACTACATAACATCTGCATTGAAGTTTGACTTATAAACAATTGTGAACTGATCTAAAATGTATATTTGCACATATATTTACATTATATATGAATACTGTGCCATGTTCTGTAAGAGTTGAGAACAGTGGAAGACTCTACTGTCTGCATGGGATCTGGGAACCAGTCCTCTGTAGCTAGGAAAGACACCACACATGATGGGTTGCATGGCATTCTTGTGGGAGGAAAGATTGACAGTGTTTAGAAGACCTGAAGCAGTTCAGTTCTTATCATTGTGCCTGCTCTCTCCATTCCCGGTACTCAGCTGGCATCTCTCTTTGTGATTCTCACTTGTTAATTGAAGAGGCAGGGTACCCAAAATCTCCAATAGAAAACCATCCCTATACCAATATTCAGTTAGTACATGTGCATCTCTCAAGGGAACACCTGGGCTTCTGCAGTCACACATATGGAGACCTGATTTTCAGTGAATATACTATTTTTATCCGAGTCTACTGTAAAATCATATGCACGCTTATCTTCATATCATTTCTGTCAAATGGGAAGAAGAACCTTTATTTCCCATTACCGTTGGCATGACTGCTAGGTAACTGGCTGCTGCAGTATTTGAATGAATGGAGACCAGGAGATCTCTTAAACAAGTGAATTATTTAAATCTGCATATGCAATGAGACCTGGTAGGCAAAACTGCTCGCAAGACCCCCAGGCTCCAGGAAGATATTTGATATGCAATTTCCTAAACTGCTTACTGTAGTTTTTGCATCTTATTGTTTATTTTGAATGAGATTGTATTGTCAGTAGGAAGATTCCCAAAGAGAGCTTTGATTGAAATACACTTGGATGAGCACTAGGCTTTATATTTTGTGCATGTAATAATATTAAATCTTCAAGTTATTGCTAGCTGAGTATTTGCCAGAGCCTGAATCAAAATGATTGCTTTTCTTTTTGTGTTTTTGTTCTGTTTGTTGCTTTAAATAATATATGTTTTCCTTTTAATTAAGCAAAAATTATGTAAAAGTAAATGAAATATATTTAATTAGAAAACAAAGATTTCTAATAAATGTCTAATCCATTTTTGCAGGAAGACAGAAGTTCCTCGTTGCCTTTCAGGATGATTGCTACTCGCTTTGAAGTCAACTTTTGGACATTAAGCATTTATTCACTTGCATATGCATTTCAATAGGTTTATAGGTATGACAAACACTGGGTCCAGAATTGTATCTGTTACTCCAGGAAGCCAGAGGACAAAAGTCTTGATCCATTTGTCCTAATATAGAGGACAGTAAAAATCTAAGGTGAGGTATCTGGTAGTGCCCCCAAACCACACACAGGGTCATGTACTGAAAGACACACAGAATGGTTTTTTGAAACATGAGTGTTCTGCTAGTTGGCTAATACAAAACAGACTGTATTTTTTGGATTTTGTGTACTTTTTTTTTCTTTAAGAGAATTGAGAGGGTAGGGAGGCAGGGAAACACCCGGGTAGAATTGGGGGGAGGGCAGGAAATAATATCAAAACACATTGAATAAAGTTCTGAAAAAAAATAAAAACATAAAAGACTGAGCATCCATTTTAAAAAATCCAACACAGTCAAATAGCATGTTTCCCTTTTTTCCTGACTTTTGTTTGCTCTTAGTTTCTAATGTCCCTGCCTACTCCTTTAGCTTTCTTGCTTTATCTATCTCCAATTATGTCTCTCTCACCTGTCCACACCATATATATCTTTCCCCATCCCATCTAAGGACATACTTCAAAATTAAGGTTCTATCTAGTCTGATTGGTTACTTCTATGGTGTTCGATCAATGAACAAGAAGTGAATTTGGCTTTTAGACATGGTCCTTCTCAGCCTCCAAAGGCTAACTGAGTAAAAAGCACTCCCTATATTCCTCTGACACACATGCTTTTCCAGTGGAATGGAAACTTGTCCAGTTTTGCAAGTTTTCAAGGAAAAAGAAGGGAAGAGAAGTGAAGAAAACAGGAAGCTGTGGGTGGAACGTGGGTTCTATGATTTCTGTCAAGCAATTCAGTTCAGCTGCAGTGCCTGTAGCATCTCTCCCTGTGATGAATCATCTCTTTGTGACTTCCTATTGCTGATGATCAAGAGCTCATTACTAGACAATGAGCTGACCTATGATTTTCTCAAGTCTTAGTCACAACCTTTCCTACCCTCACAAAGGACTAAGCATTCCTTGGGAAAGTGTCAGTAATCGGATCACTAGGAACAAGAAACTGACACTGCTCAGAAGCCAAATAAACTCACCAAGTTTTTGAGTGTTCAGATTTTTATCCATTACTGTCTTAATGTGTGTATGCGCACATGTGCATGCATTCATGTACATGCATGTGTATTCCACACAAGACATTGAACCCAGAGCCTTTAACACACTAGGAAAGCCCTGTATCCCTGTGGTCTATTCCCAGCCTATGAAAACTTAAGTTATTTGTGTAGTATGACCAAACAGACTCAACTAATTTTAAATCAACCTGCAGACAGCAATGATTTCTAAATAAAACTAAATCTTCCACTTCAGTGTTCTCTTTCTACCTCTTGGTAGATAGGGATCTCTTTGACCCTCCACCAGGAGGGGATCAAAAGTAATTTCTGTGTTCATTTTAGCATGGACCTGTCAGTCTCTTACAATCACATCCTTCTGTGAGACTACCTCAGACTTCTAGATGGCAAACAGCAAGACAAAACTTAAATGTATGATTAGCTCTGTTTGGTAGGGATTGTGGGTTTTAAAAATCATTTCAAGGTAAATGTGCATTCAACTAGCTGTTGAGATGAAAACATTTATCTATAGAGCTGGTCTTGAGTTCATTTAAACACTGTGCTGATGAACTTCACATTTTGAAACTGTTGGTAAGCCATTATCCTGACAACTGAACCCTAATTCATGTAGTAAAGTGAATTTCAACTTTTTTCCCTATAAAAGCCAGGAATAAATTGAGTACACATTAGATAGAAAATGTCATGCATTTTGGGGAAAAGGCTTATTTGTGGGGTTGAGCATATCTAAGAACTTTTTCTGAATCTCCCTCACTGTGAGTTTTAGCACTGCTCTATGGTACTGTTCCAACGTTCTCATCTCCTGATCATGTGTTACTTTGAGCCAAAGATTTTTTTGCTCCTGCTTTTGGGGGTATTGCTTATGTGCAATTACATTGGCTTAATTGCAGCTCATTCTTCCTTCCATATTGTTGTGTGACCCTGTGCCCACTTTATTGTGACCTGTCACTAACAGGCTTAATACCTGAGAAGATGTAAGTATATTAGGATTCATCATGAAAAGAAAGAAAAATACAAGTGAGGTGAAAGAATTTTGCTAATGAGAGGGGAACAGCTTAACTCACTACAGTTATCTTCAGAGAAACAGGCCACCAATGGTGTCCTAATTAGGTATGATAACTATTATTGCTTGTCAACTTGACTGTATCTGAAATGAACTACAATCTAGAAATGGAGTGCACACTTGCAATCTGGATCTTGAGGCAGGAAGACAGCATGCCTTGAATCCAGATCTTGAGGCTGGAGGGCACGCCTTTAATCTGGGCCACACCTTCTGTTGAAAGCCTACGTAAGAACAGTGGAAAAAGGAAAGTTGTGTTCTTGGCCTGCTTGTCTCACCTCCCTCAGCCCATCCATTCCTTTTGTGAGATCCCAGCAGACCAGCTGAGATAGTCAGCTTTGCAGGACTGAACAGCTCCTAGACTCTTGGCTTTTCCATACATAACTAGCCAGCATTGGACTTCATATATATGGAGAGAGAGAGAGAGAGAGAGAGAGAGAGAGAGAGAGAGAGAGAGAGAGAGATTCCGTAAGTTCTGTGATTCTAGAGAAACCTGACTAATACACCAGGCTTGCTGTTTCATAGCCCTCAGTGGAAGTTCTGTCATGGAAAGACTGATAAATGAAAAGAGCAAGTATGTTCATGGAGTGAGACTGAAGGCTTTGGTTTAAAGTTGAATGCCAAAGGAAGACTGGGGGTATATGTAGAAGAAAGCAGGTTTTTCAGGGCTTACCCAAGCGAAGTCCAATGTCTTCCACAATAATTCTATTATTTCCTGAAGTTTCAAAGCCTCTTCACTCCACTGGCCCTATTGAGTAATGGAGTTCTGATTCAGGAAAGGAATGACATGTCTGAGGGTATTGTCTTGCATAAAACAATATGTAATTCTTACTCGTTAACATAGGTATGCTTTAAGAAAAATCATGTAAAACTACATTTTCTAATGTGGTTATCCTCTGACAAGGTCTATCAGAATGGCTTCTTCCAGCTTTTGTGGTAGCCTTAATGGCAGGGCTCTTCTGGAAAGCACATGGCCAGTTGTTGCAATGTTCTTCTAGGCTTCTGACTCGTGAGAGTCATGTCCCTTCTGAGACCATCGTGTATTACTTGCAGCAATGTTTCAGGCTGAGTCCATCCACCTTGGGCAATAATTGTTAAGCTTCAGGTACCCTTGGACAGGTAGCTGAGAGGTCGAGGCATCACTGTCTAACTGGAATGAGGAATACCTGTTGACTGAGGGTCTAGTGTTCCATAAAGCCAAACCTAAGGTGAGCACAGAGGAAGTTGTGAACACACAAATGGAATTACTTATAGGGTTCGACTTAAGAGAATTGGTTTGGTGGTCTTAGACAGCCTGAACTTGAAGGTGGTTTCATTTACTTGTCAGGTGTCAGTGCTGCTGAGGGCCTTACATGTGTCTGTTGCTGTGTGTTCATTCTGGGGGGAGGGGGGGATTCTAGATAGGAGCTGATAGAAATGACAGCGGCACAAAGGCACAATTTCAAATTCTAGAGTTTGCCCAGAGGTGAGCCCCTCCAGTGGTCTCCCTCTGTCAGGATTCTGTTCTGCTGTCTGTCTCTTCTGACTTCCACCTGGGAAGGTACCACTTAGCCTTCTGGCCCTGTCTATGTTTGCTGAGCAGATAAACACTCCAAGACTGATTAAATGCTAAATCAAAATGATTTGTGCTGAACTTCGCAGCACAGTGCCTGATCCTGCAGCAGGTGCTGGATACGTATGCCACTCACTGGAATCACTTTGAGACTTTCTCCTGTCCCACCAACCCTGTGGTCCCAGGGCTCTGAATTTGCTGGTGGTCTTGGATCTAATCTAACCTGTGATTTTCTGTGAGGAAATTGCCACGGATTGAACCTGTTGAGGGAATTAGGGCGGGGGACAGGAACAAAAGGCGGGTAAAGATATAGCATAATGAATTGCAACAAGGAATCAACCCAGAAGTTTCTGTGCAGCATTGATTTCCAAAATACACACACCAGGCTAGCCTCATTTATGAGCAAACGGGACTGTTACAACTCCCACTCATCTTCAGGAAGCTGAAGTGGGGAAAGCTTTTTGAGCCATGCTGTTCTTAAACATTAAATTCATCTGATGTACTTCCTTCCATTCCCTCCTTCTGTCATCCTGCAACCTCAAGGGTCTCACACACACATTAAGAACAGAGCGATTGTGCTGTCCCCTTTCATACGGACTTAGTCTATATAAACTGTCTAGTACATATTCCTCTATACCACAATTAAAATGCGTTTTGATGCCCCACTGAAATCAATTATGTTTCCCAGCAATAGCTCTGTCACCATCTGACATCTTGGTGAGAACACATCCAATTCAATGATGTTATTATTGCCATTGTTGGACTGTCCTCCAACTTTCTATGAGACAAGGACGATCTTGAACTTTTTTTAAATGAATAAAAATTTTAGTGAAAATAAATCTATTTTATTTGAAACATAATTCTTTATTGATTCCTTGGAAATTTCACATCATGCACCCTAACTCCACTCACCTCCTGGTCCCCCCATATCATCCCCTCTCCCCTGCAGCATCTCCACCATAAAAGAAAGCTAACTAGCTAACTAACTAACTAACTAACTAACTAAATAGAACAAAGCAAACAGAGGCCAGCCTGGTCTACAGAGCAAGTTGATCTTGAACTTCGAATCCTTCTGCATCTTCTTTCTGATGCCTGGGACTATAGACCTGTGCCACCACAGCCAGTGTATGAGCTGGGGTCAAAAGCAGGACTTCACACACACTGAGGCATAAACTGGAGAAACTTAGCTGTATCCTGGCTGCTCACTTCACTGTTGCTATTTCTTCTTCTCCCTATTAAAACACAGCTCTCCTCGGCACAGTGCATTTGCCCAACTCTTTCTTTATGTTACTCGTTAACTTTGTATTCTCCCCCTCACTGTCGCAATCACCATCGCAACAATAGACTAATCATAGCTTGGAATTTTAAAGCATTGTTAGTAGTGTACCTGTATTAAGGCAAGGACATCATACAATCTGAAGTGGCAATTAGGAATAATTAAGATCTGCTGCCAATAACAGATAAACCCTTGAAAATACTCCTAAGTCCCCTTCAACATATCTGCAAAGTCTCTGCCTGCCTCTTCATTTTCCTCTAATTAAAAGGCTTGTCTCTGTATTAGCATAAGCTATATGTAACAAGCATATGTTGTTTAAATTTCCATATTTGTGTTCACTAAGATTACTAAGCAAGAACAAGGTGTATGCTATAGTACCTTGCTTCATGTTACATAGTTTTGTTTTGAACATACAGGCTTATGAGTTAATTAGGGATTGGGATATTATCCCAAAACTGCAATCACTATGATTAATATTTTCCCATGAAGAATATCAGAAATTTTTATATAACTAATTTATAGGCAAATTTTCCAAAAATATGCTCCTCTCAGTTATGTACTGTGTACAGAGTTAACTTCTTTGATATTCTTTTTTCCATGATTTGGTTATCAAATGGTTTTACTTAAAAACTCAGATTATATTAAATATCTTAGGTAGATTAAATGATTTTGAATATAATAAACATTAAAAATGCTCTAAGATAGTAAATTCCTGAGTGGGGAATTCCTTTTGACTCTTACTTAAACAAGATATTTCATAATTGTAACTTTGGTCTGCCAAGAGTTGAAAAAGATCCATGCATCAATAGTAATGGATTTCTAAGATGTCTTGGGCAAACCCAAAGGTAGAATTGAAAATCCTCAACAATCAAACCAGTCCAATGCCGAAAGAAATGTACTCGTCCATGGGAACCCCACATAATTGTCATTCACCAAAATGTTCTTTAGCAGCATGAGTTGAGATCAGGTGTTTTGTCCCCCAAAACATAAACAGATATGGCAGTCTGACTTCCAAGAAGTTTTATGGCTTAGTAAAAGGGTCAGCATCTTTTCCTTTCCTGAGTCAACTGAACAACATCATTTCTATGTGAGAAGAAGTGCTGATGTGGGCTATATATTCAGGAAACTATAAAATTTGATTGTTCAACATCCTTGAGATATTTGGGTCTGTTTGTCAGCTCAGTAAAACTTAGCCAGTCTTAACTTAATTGTTCAATTAAAACTGCAGTCTACAGGAAACTGTTAGAATCCAAATGGAGAGAAGACAATACCTACAAAGGTCACATTTTGTCAAGGTCATCAAAGCCAAGAATACAAATTTTCCTTTCAGATTTCTGTTGGTTAAGATACAAATCATGAAAGGTATGTTAGGTTTGGATTACAAAAAATCCTAAGATCTGGTCTCAGATTGCTGTCTTACCTCCTGAAAACATGGGTAGCCTATGAAATTGAGCTTGACATGCTATAAAAATTGATATACAGGCTTTAAAAAGTACATAATGAAACAAAAGAATTTTAAGCTATTGCCACACTTGAGTAGATTGTCACTGGACAGATAATTCCATGCATGGTTATCAGCTTTAAATACCTAATAACCACCTCTTTCATGAGTTGAGGCAGCTAACTTTTTGAAAGCTACAAGGGGATGTTAAATGTGGTACTTATTTATTTATTTACTGGAGTTAAATATTTTCCTATACTGTTGGCTTGTTTTGAGATAGAAATTCTTTCTTATTTCTCTCTCTCTCTCTCTCTCTCTCTCTCTCTCTCTCTCTCTCTCTCTCTCTCTCTCTCTCTCTCTCTCTCAAAGCCTCAGCTCCTGCCTCCAGGTTCCTGCTCTATTTAAGTTACTGTTCTGACTTCCTGCAAGGATTGATCATGATATAGAATTATAAGCCAAATCAACCCTTTTTTCCTAAGTCATTTTTGGTCATGGTGTTTCATCACAGCAGTAGCAACACTAACCCAGACAGTGACATTTCCTCTCTAAGAAACTTAGTGGACTACACATATAATAAGGAATCATGTAGCATGATAAATCATGATTTTACACACACACACACACACACACACACACACACACACACACACACACACATACATTCATACATGCATACATCTAAGTCATAAGCACATGCACATATACATGTATAATGCATACGGTTTTCCGAATCCTCTTTGTCAACAGTGTTTTCTCAGTTGTTATTTTTAAACTATCCCTCTTGGATGAGAGGACAATCATGTTTTCTTGGGTGTCCAATGGATTTTTTTATATATCACTGAAATCACAAAGGAAAAAAAAACAGTTTTTTTTTTTCCTCTCTCTTTGGCATCTCGCTGCAGTAAAGCATAATTTGGCTGAAATAATGAGATTCAATTGCTCATAAGTAAGCTGCAGTTTACAGTGCCAGTCAGGCAGTGTTTGTTGTGGAATCTTCAGTTTCAGACAGGAGCTTTGTTATTGACTCATCTTTGACATATTTACTTCAGATTAAAAATTTGGTTAAAAAAAGGTGGGGATGTGCTAGGAAAAATAATCTGTTGTCCCAGTCCTCCTTTACTCACACAGACACCAGGAAGCTGCAACTAAGAAGTCTTTAGACTTTGTGTATTTTCTGTTTATTCAGATCTGAATTCAAATATTTTGATTTTCCTAAATTCCAGTTAATTGATTATTACATATATTTGAAAGAATTTATTAAGTTATGTTTCTAGAAAGCAAAGCTGAGAAGTTGCTTGTCTTTAGATTCCTTATACTTATGTACTTATGCCATACTGGCTGGTGTTCCCCAACCACACTTCATAGACAAGGCTCAGGTGAGTTCTACTCCTCAAAGGAAAGTTTCATGAAAGAAGCCCATGTCACAATCTCTTGGCTGTTTGGGAACCTGAAGTGTGTTTCTGAACCTGCTGACTGTTGCTACTTGCTAACTTTCATGGTTTTTTTTTTTGTTTTGTTTTGTTTTTTGCTTTTGCTCTAAAGTCAGAATTTAAAATTCATTTCCATAGCTTCTTTCTTGGAAAAAAAGTAGAATAATCAAGCAAAAGAGAATGCAAACATGTGTAGACAAGGATGATTGACCAGAAAGGATCTCATCAGTGCATTAGGCTCATGAGCACTCACTCACCTTCCTTTGATTCTTGATGAGAAACGTACCATACTTCATCTTTGAATCCATATTATTTTGGGACATTTGATGGGGTGACTGTTGAGGTATAAGAGCTTACATATATGAGAAGATGCTATCCCTGATGTGGCTTACAGGCAGGGACAATGAGATCTTTCCTCTGGCTTTCCACAATCCTCAGACAGATTTGACAAGCCATAACCCTTCCTAGGCCCAGGGACTTCTCTTTTGAGCTAATTACAAACAACTTACCTCTTTTCTAAGTTGCAGTTAACTTCCATCTATAAACTGAAGTTTGTCACTATCCTGAATTTAGATTTGGGGATGTTCTCTTATGGCCTGCATTTAACCTGTTGTGAATTTCTGTAATAACGTATTTCTGCTAAAAAAAAAATTCCACTAATGAGGAGGGAAAGCTGTAACAATATATGATATAAGGATACATATTTAGAAGGCAGTTAGAAACTATATTAATTTAATTTAACAAAATGGCATTCGTAGGTTTTTCCACATAGTGTATGGACTCTCCAGCCAGGTTCTTGGCTAAATATAAACAGTACCAGGCATAAGCTCCCTTTTAATGATCAGGCCTTAAATTCAATTAGACACAGTCTGACTGTACCCAAGATGTATCACTATTGTACCTTAGAGACACCCTGGCAGGACAATCATTATTGTGATTGACAGGCTTTACAGTTGGGTAAGATCATTGATAAATATTGATAGCTATTTTTCCCTGGGAAGCTTCTGATACTATGAGAGTCACCCTCAAAGAAAGAGCTTCCAGATCAGTATGAGCTTGATGCAGATGACAAAGGACAATATGCTATCCATTATTCAAGTCTTAAGTTGTGGGTCATTGCCATAGTGCTCTCAAATACATTTCTTACTTCAGACAACTGGTATACCACAAGACCACCAACTTGTACATTCAGAGAAAATATAAATTACTCCTTATAGAAATGTATTTGAAAATCTCTCTGCCTAGTGTTTATGGGTCTGTATTTGTTTCCATTAGTTTCTGGATTAAGCCTTTCTGATGACAATTGGGCTAGGTACCAATCTATGAGTATAGCAGAATAGTGTTATGCATCATTACATTGACATTTTCCCCCCTCCAGTCATGTTTGGTTTATCCTAGGTCTCTGCATCCTCTAGCCTGTGGACCCTGGTGATGGGCCTACTCTCCTGGTATGTGTTTTTTTGTAGGTTAGACCAGTCATTGGTTGGCCACTCCCTCAATTTCTAGGTCACCCTTACCCCTGTACATCTCATAGGCATGAAAGACTGTAGATTGGATGTTATGTGGCTGTGTTCATTTCCCACTCTTTCCACTTGAAAGCATGCCTAGTAACAGTAGATGGCCAGTTCAGGCTATGTATCTGCTATTGCTAGGAGTCTTAGCTGGGGTCTTTCTTGTAGATTCCTAGGAGATTCCCTTGTGCCAGGTTTTTACCTGACCCTGAAATGCCCTTCTTCCAGTAGTTTCTTTAGGTCCTCTCCCCTTCCACCCCCCACAACCTCATCGTTCATGTTCTCATCCATCCCCACCCACAGTCCACTCACAAAATCTCTTCTATTTCTCCTTCCCAGGGAGATATGGGCATCTGGATTTGTGGATTGAAGTATAGTTATATCCTTTATTTTGCAGCTAATATCCACTTATGAGTGAGTAAACACCATGTATGCCTTCTGGGTTACCTCACTCAGGATAATTTTTTTCTAGTTCTATTCATTTGCCTTCAAATTTCTTGATGTCATTGTTTTTAACAGCTGAGTAATGCTCCATTGGATAAATGCACCACATCTTCTTTATCCATTCCTTGGTTGAGGAACATCTAGGTTGTTTCCAGGCTATGGCTATTAGAAATAAAACTACTATAAACATAGTTGAGCAAGAGTCTTTGTAGTATGATTGAGCATCCTTTGGGTATATGCCCAAGAGTAGTATAGCTGGGTCTTGCCATGGAAAATCCTGTAGAAGAGGGGGAGAAACGTTTGTAGGAGCCAGAGTGGTCAAGTACATCACAAGAAAACTCAAAAAGTCAACTAAACTTGACTCACAGGGTCTCACAGAGACTGGACCAGGGAGCCTGCAGGGGACTGACCAAAGCACTCTGCATATATGTTACAGTTGTGTATATTGGTCCTCTTGTGGGACTCCTAACAGTGGGAACAGGGACTGTCTCTGACTCTTTTACATGATTTTAGGACCCTACTCCTCATCCTGGGTCTCCTTGCCCAGCTTTAACCCATGGGTAGATGCTTAGTTGAGTCTTACTACAACTCAAAAATGCAGTGTTTTTTAACTCATAGGATACCTGCCGTTTTCTAAGTAGAAATGGAGGAGGAGTGGATTGAGGGATGGGAACAAAGGGGTTGGGGTGAAGACTGGGAGAAGAAGAGGGAAGGGAAACTATGGTGGGGACATAAAATAGATAAATAAATTTATTTGGGGTATGTGGCATGAAACAATCAATGAAGAAGTTAAATTAAAAATTTAAAGAAATCTATGTTACACATTTTAAAGCTAAATAAACAATTATTCTCAAGTACGCTCTGGTGGAAGTAATTTCAAATTTCATTCTCTTTTGGATGACTGACAGAGTTAGACATTCTCTAAGAACGTTAAGTTAGAAAAATTTTACGGTACTTCTCAGAGAAAAGTACAATTTTTCTATTTGTCTCCGAAACATGAAATTGTGTAGCCAGTGTGCGTTAGAGGGTTTGGATACCCAAGATGAATCTGGACTGAACTTCCCTTAATTGGGGATGGCAGCTTCTTGTAACACAGGGCATTCTGAGGCAGGCTATAGATCTACAGTCCTTTTCAGAGTATTGTATCATTATCAATTTTGTTACACTTCATAGCATTGAAAGCCAACACATCTTTAATCTCCACTTCATATTATTTCCTCTGAAAGTGTTCTCCTTCCTCTTCCAAATCTTTGTATTGTTGACAAGTATTTCGTACTCTTAAGATTCTTTCATGTCTAATTCTAGTTGGTTCTTTCAGTTGTCCAAGATTGTCAAGTATCATTGTATTTTCCATTATGGACAAACTATACGTGCTGCAAGAGGATTAGTGATAAATTTTACATTCTGCCACTCATATACCACTTGAAGAAAAGGGAACCAAAAATATTGAGTATTTGCTTTAAAACAGTAGAAAGCACAAACTATGTGTGGTGACTAGTACATTTGAAATTAATATTTTCAGAAACATTTTTAGCTATTGTGTTGTGTAACCCTCACTAGTAGCAGGGTTGGACTTGGGATCACCTAGGAGACACACTTCTAGGTGAGTCTACTGAAAGTGTTTGAGAGCAACTTAAGACTTCCCATGAAATTGGGCAGTACCATTCTGTGGGCTGGGGTCTGGTTTGAATAACATGAGGGAAAGAAGTGAAGCTCCATGATTGCCAACTTCCTTATCCACCCACCTATCATAGAACAGCCCTCCACTGCCATTCCTTCCCAACCATGATGGGTCTGTATCATCAAACTGGAGCAAAATGAACTTTTCCTCCTTTATAGAGTTAATGAACAGGAATCATAGCAATGAAAATAGTGATCAATGCAGCTATTAGTCCAGCACATTGCTATGGTAGTGCATTGGGCATTTCAGAATAAGATTAAGGTATCCAGAATCCTGTGGGAGGAAAGTGTTTTTAAATTGGCTTCAGTAATTGCATAGAAATTTCTGTCTTTCTACTGTGAATTACTCAAAGTTTTGACGAGATCATCATGAAGACAAGCAAAGAAGATACTTTGATCGTCTAGACCTCTGTTACTTCATGTCCCAGATGAAATTTTAGAGTTAGCTTTTTAAAACCTTTTTTAAAAAATAAATGTTACTATCTTCTATCAATTGGACTAGTTTGAGATACCTTGTTTTTTTTGAGAGACTTTATTTTATTTTATTTTTTATTTCTTTGTAGAATCCTTTCTAATTCTTGAGGATTTGGAACACAGTTCTTGACACAGATTAGATTGTAGCCATGTAAGTAACCTTCAGTTGATGGTTCTGATGCTATTCTGAGACCTGAAGATGGACAGATGAAAGGCACATCTGCTACTCTCTCAGGGTTACATGCTATGGTCATGTTGTGGCATGGGTGCTGCAAGTATTTGGGGATGGAACCACAAGCATGAAAGAGCTTCTATAGTAGATACAGAGTATCTACTGCCTCTTTCTGGAATATTAGCTTTTAAGGTTCATCACATTCAAAGATAGTCTAGACACTAGTGATTGTTTGGTCCTGTTCTGATGGGGCCTGGATGTGGGGAAGAGCTGAATTTGTGTTGTGAATGTAAGTGCTCACATTAGGTTCATCTACTTTCTGTTTTTTTATTCTGATTTATATGTTTTTTTTTCTTTCTAATCCTTTTACCTTTTGTTCACTGAGGGGTTCTGTCCTGCATTTCCTTTTTCATATAAAATAGTTACCTAGTTATAGAATGTTTTCCCTTCTTGCTTTAGGGGTTCCCTTTAATTTTCAATATGTTGCATTCTCATTTTTATCCAATTCTATTTATTTTATAATTTTCCTTCTGATTTTTTCTTTGACACTCAGGTTATTTAGAAGTGTGTCATTTAGTTCATTACAGTTTGGAAGTTCCCAGAGCTGTACTTTTCTCGGTACCCTCAATTTTATTATTTTTTTCTATTAAGGTCAAATGACAGATTTTCCATGGTTTAAAATTGTATGTATTAGGAATGGTTTTATGAGTAATATATGGTTTATCTTGGTAGATATGCTACATGCTCTTAAAAGAATTTATGTTGTGTTGCTGTCGGGCAGAATGCTCTGTAAATGTTCACTGGGTCATGCTGACTGGTAATGCTGCTGTATTCTGAATTGTATCATTCGGTTTTCTCTCTTAATGTTAGAGGGAACTGAAAACTTCAAATGCATATAAATTTTAGATTTCATTTTGCCAGTTCATCAGATTTTCCTTCTTGTATTTTAGTGTTTTAATTGTGTAAATGTCTGTAATTGTTCTCTCTTTACAATGATTGATTTATTTATTATTACAAGAAAAAAAAGGTTTTATATGTGGAGAAAATTTTAAAATGGCATATAATTTTAGGTTTTCAAATTAAAATATAATTACATCATTTTACTCTTTCTTTTCTTCTCTCAACCCTTTCTGTGTGCCAGTCCTTTTGCTCTCTCTCAAATTCATGCCACCAACTTATTATTATCATTATTATTATTATTATTATTAATGTCCCTTAAAATTCAGTTTCTTATAACATATTTTTGTCATATTCACATATACACTCAATTCTTTCCAGATCCATGATGCCTTCCCTAGTCACACAAATATTTCCCTTTTTATCAGACCATTTACGATGAATTTGTGCTGCCCAAATATTCTTGGATGCGTTTTCCACTGAAGCATGGTCAATTTATTAGGAAATACATCATTAAAGAAAACTGCCTCTGTCTCTTCCAACAGCTAACAGTGGCCATTTGTTCCACATCAATAGGTGAGATTGTGTGTCCACCTCCCCTCTCCATGCTTGGTCTTGGTATGGCTTGGGTTCTCTATTGATTCTTTGGTTTTTAACTTATTCATGCCTTTGTATCTAGAGGGATTTTTTATAAATCATGTGCAGTCTTGCCTTGCATTTTTATTCAACTAGCAATCATGTAGTCAGGGTCTAAGAGCACAACCATCTCTGTGTATTCATTGGTTGTATGGCTTCTCTCCCAGATGCTAAAATTTTAGAATACCCTTAGGTAAAATGGCACAGCATTTGCAGAAGACTTGCATCTTTCTTTCTATAAGCTGTAAATCACCTCATTTCTCATCACACCTGGTACAAAATAAACACTATGTGAAGAGCTGCTATTACTGTGTAGTGCATAATGAAAAGAAAGCTTGATATTATGTGACATAGAAATGTACTTTTGAAAATAAAATCTTTTAGAGAAGGAGCAATAGCTCAGTTGGTAAAGTTTTTCTTTGCAAGCATAAGAACCTGAGTTTGATCCAAAGAACTTACACAAAATATCCAGGTGTGATGGTGCAAGCTTTTATTCCCAGCATCAGGGAAGAGAACAGAAGAGAATCAAGGTAGATCACTAGACAGTTAGCCTAGCCTATTTGTAAAGCTCCAGTCAGTGAGAGATCCTGTCTCAGAAAATAAAATGGCCAGTCCCTAAGGAATGACACCTAAGGGGATCCCTAGGCCTCTACAAACATGTGTAGTCACCTATATATACACATACACACATGAGTGAATACACTGAGATTCTGCTTGATGCCCCAGAGAGGGTCCAAGCTACATCTTTATGATTACTTTAAGTTTCAGTGATCTTTCTTTAAGTGTAACAATCATCTATTTGGGGGATCATTCCATACTTTGATAAATAATTTTAGTAGTTTTTCATATATATATATATATAGCTTTCAAAAATGATGTCCATATTGTTATTTTTTCTTTAAGCAATAGGTATACTTGAAGAGAGTCAAATAACAAAATTTATATTTATCTAAGTATCATTTGTAATTTTCTCTAATTCTTTGGTAACGCTTTTGTGCATAGAAAGCCCTTTAACCTTTCTTATAAATCTTGTGTGCTAACAGTAATTTTGGCTTTACATAAATGGAAATACTTATTTCTCTGTCACTTATTAAAGATACTTTCACTGATGAAAAATGTCCACTTGGAGTTTTAAATTTTGAGAATGATTTTAAAGATGTTGGTCCACTGTGCTTCTTTGCCTCCAAGCCACTCTTGTTGTTACATTTGGTCTCATGTTCATGGGTTACTCTAAGCTCCAATACCTGGAGATACTGCCCAGAGTTCCTCTCAATTTATAATTTTGAACATGTCCATTATAAGACGTTGAAGGACACCCCTGCACTGCAAGGGTTGCCTCCCAGACCCTGGATTAGGTACAAACATCTATTTTCACAGAGAGGTCCTTTATTAAGTGGGGAAGAAAAGTTAAAGTGGTTGCTTTCTATCTCAGGCAGAAAAATAGCAGCAAATGACCTTGCAGGTGTAATTTTAAGAAGAGAAAAAAACAAGGTTTGTGTTAGAATGGGCTAGGATGTGATGGTATATCTTGATTAGACATATTAATTAGGTGAACCAAAGAGGGCTTTTGATTGTTGAACTTCAGTACTTTGAAAGCTGGACCTTGAGGGTCAGCCTCAGGAGGAAGAAGGGGCCAGATAAGGGAGTAGACATTGGTGGCTAGTTTTAGGAATGAAATACAACCATTTTTTTTAAAGCAAGTAAGAGGAAATGGGGGAGAAGGACAAGGCCTGCCAGAGCCATGTTTTCCAGACCTGGAGGCCAGATGACTAGAGTCCCTCCATTCCCATCTTTTTGTTTTATAATTAAAAGGCTAAGTATTGGGTAAGTGGGTCTCTTTCTCTCTGACTTCTTCCTGCTGACATTGGGACATTGTTGTTAGAGGACCCAAGGAAGCTGGGTCATTGGTCAAGGTTGGGAAAAGAAGGCTGCGTCAGTGGATTTCCAAGTTCTGTGGGACCACCTTAGGCAAAGGATGTATAGTCTGTGAGGCTGGATTATGAAGTGGATTCCCAGGAAAGAGCTGGTGCTGGTGCTAGAGTTGCTGAAGCAATCTGTAATTGATTTAAAATCTGTTGGAACAGTTAGACTAGGAACAGAAGTAAAGATAGGAAGTACAATTTTCTTTTTCACTTTTGGGTATAGGTTTGAAATGTTTAGGTTCATGGCCCTGGTAGTTGGTAAGGGGAGTCTCAAAACCAGGTAAAGGGGGAGAGATTCCAAGAAAATGGGAGAAAGCTCACCCTTAGGAACAGACGATAGGCAGGAAACCTTAAGCTGTTGATTGGCAGGAATGCTTATCTGAATTTTGTTTGAGAGTTTTGAGAGGACTCAGGGAAATGTAGATTAGCTGTATAAGGTAAATTGAGGAACAGCTGCTGTCTGAATGCAAAGTCAGGTTATATAGAGGATAATACAATTTGAGGAGCTTCCATCATATCAAAAAAAGGTTTTTTTTGGTGGATGGTGTTCAGATGGGTTTTGAAACTGAAATACTATAGGAACATGCATTATTGGGGAGGTTCTTGGAAAACAGTTAGAGGGATGGTCTGTCAAAGGTTTTGGGGGTTTTGTGGTAAGGTTGAGAGAACTTAGCTTTGGTTCCCCAAGAGGGATTTGTGTGGTCAAGTGGACTAGCAGTCGATAGTTGGGGTAGGGCATTGGCAACTGGGGTATCAGCAGTGGCAAGGGGGTACAGATAGTGGAGGGCTTTGAAGACAGGCACAAAGAAAACAGTCCTTTTCCTATGTATAGTTTACCTTGTTGACAGGCTTCATACTAACAAAGACTTGAGTTTCTGAAGGTTATGACAGACAAGTAAGTTATATATGTCAACATTCCTAGATGTTCACTCTCAGAATCTTTATTGCTTTCACACAGATGGATCCCAATACTCAAAAATTACAATGACTGTCCTGGACTGTCCTTCCCGAGTGATTCAAAGACATAGGAAATGGACTGACCAGGCAACTGAACATTTGCTGCGGCTGTTAAAGTGATAGTCAGCCATCAATGCCATCAGAGACCTGTGAAGGATAAATTTGAGCAGGAAGTATATTTTAATTGGTTTTTGTATCAATTAAAATGAGAGAGACTTACTGAGACAGTTGTTTGAGGCTTACATGGTTCATTGTAGAAGCAGTTGGTTTTCAGATGTCAGAAAAAAGTAGTGTTTAATATTCAGTTGCCCCACAGAGCAGTAGATCTCCATATAGTCAGACTCAGGTCTGGGAACTTTCCTGGCAGCATGGGAGTGATGGAGCAGTTTTGCCCCATGGATTACCACAGTCCAGGTGGAATCCTTGGTGCAATCTTCCATCTATATTCTTTGGAGACCTTAAGGTTTTCTTATTAGGAGGGGGGTCTCTGTTTACTGTGGGAAGTTTTTACTGAGTATTTTAAGTGCCATATTCAGCAGTTGTCTGAGGAGTTTGAGAACTATTACCTATTAAGTATATCTAAAGTAGACAAACTTTGTTAGTTGTTTCAAAGGCTTAATTTTGAAAACACAGACACAAGAGGCTAAATAAAACTTATTTTTGTAATTAATAATGACTATAAGTATAGCTATGAGTACATTAAAAATATGGCTTTTTTGTGAAGTAACCAATAATTAACTTGTATGTTTTAATTCTTTGTAATAGTTTATAATAAGTTAGTATAGCTTTTATAAGATTAGGACTTGTAGCTTTATCCCTGTTAAGTTTGAGCCTTAAGATATGAGTTGAAGATTTAATTGGAGATCTTCTAGCATGAAAACAAACCATAAACCACAAATATAGTAAACTTCTGTCATTGCAGAACATCACCGTTCTTGTACGACTAAGTTTAAACTGGAGGTAGTGTCTGGACAAGAAAGTATTAAAATGGGAAAGTGGCAACAGCAGGGGCCTTGGTGAAGGAATGTGTTATCACAAGGCCATGAATTAGATTGTAGCTTACACGGTTGTCAACAACGGAGAATTTGGCTTTAGGAAGGTAGGGGGCCTCTTTGGAATGATGGCAGTAAGTAAGGAGGAAGAGAAGGTCTATCCAGTGGCTGCAGCTGGAACAAGTGGCATAGGAGGCAGGGGGAGGAGGATTTGGGGGGGAAGGATCAATTGCAATAGTCCAGATATGGGCCTAAGGATGAGGCAGAACTTCCAGGAGGGAAGGGAGTGACTGGTTATTAAGGAATTTTGAAGACATCACTCACATGAGTGCTGATGTCTCCCTGTCAGACCAGGCTGGGTCATGCGTAGTAGGCAGGGCTAATCAGAAGAAGGAGTTACCAGGAGAAAGAGGGGGGCTGTTGGAACATTAGGAAGTGGGAGGACTTCAGTACCTGTGGGCAGTAGAGACTGTAGCAGTGGCTGCAGCAACTTAGGACTGAGGAGCGTAGCCTGTGCCTTCAGTGGGCTGTATGGTGGAGAAGGAAGTCTACACAGGCAATACAGAAGCTGGTAGGCACAGAGTGCCTGGTAATAACTATTCCTTCCAGATGTGGAGGGTAAAATAGGACATGGAATGATGCAAAGGCTTACAACTGTGCTGTAGAAAAGCTCACTGAGAGGGCTTGGGACATACAGAAGAGAAGGCAGAGATATAAAGGATCTCTTTCCATTTTCCTGTGCTCTCACAAAAGGTGTAAAGATCATGAATAATGCTAGGAGCAGGAGAGCTGTTAGGTGGCTGTTTCCATTGATTAGTGGACATAGAGAACAAACCCTGGTAATATAGTGAACAAGATTAGGAGATGTGATGTCTGAGAGCTTTAGCTCTTTAAGATTCAGTTGAGAAGAGGGGCAGGACTCACTACACTGGATGATATTGGACCAAAGTTGAGACCAGGAGTCCATGTGAATCTCGAGAGGCTGAGGAGAGGTCTCTGGAAGGGAGTGAATTGTTATCCAGACTCTGTTACCCTCACCAAGAGAGGGACCCAAGTGGGTCCAAGAATGAGTCTGAGACCTGTTGACTGGTTTGTATGGAGGAGAAAAGTTCACCAGATTACAGAAGTATGACCACCAAGAGTGAAATGGGGAAGCCCCCAACAAACCAATTTGGACAGAACGTGCCTAGCTAGCAGCCCCTTCATGAGAGTCCACTGTAATCAGTAAATGTCACGGTGGAGTGCAGTCTCCCGAGTCCCACAAGAAAGAGCAGGGACACCAAACACTTGGCAGCTGTCACTTGATAACCTTGGGGACTGTTTAGGACAGCCAGGATGTGGTACTTACCTGTCACTGTTGGATGAGAAAGTCCGGGGCCAGAAGGACTGGAATGTGTAAAAATATGATTGAGAATCACTGGCCCATCAGAGTCTAAGAACCAATGAAGGAGACCCCCAGCACAGCATGGGCTTCCTCCTGGACCCCAGATTAGGCAGAAACCACACCCAAACTCCTGTTTTCACAGAGAGGTCCTTTATTAAATGGGGAAGAAAAGTTAAAGTGGTTGCTTTCTGACTCAGGCAGAAAAATAGCAGCAAATGACCTTGCAGGTGTAATATTTAAGAAGAAAAAAAGGGGAGGTCTGTATTAGAATGGTCTGGAATGCTGTGATGTATCTTGATTGGGCATATTAATTAGGTGAATCAAAGAGGGCTTTTGATTGCTGGACTTGAATACTTTGTGAGCTGGACCTTGGTAGTCAGCCTCAGGAGGAGGAAGTGGCCAAATAAGGGAACGAACAGACCTTGAAGGCTAGCTTAGGAATGAAATTTAACAGTTTTTAACAAGGCAGATGGAATAGGGACAAGGGCAAGACCTGCCAGAGCAAAGTTTGCCAGGCCTGGGCTGCCTAGAGTCTCTTCAGACATACTGATTTTCTGCAATATGGAAGGCACATGTTTTTTTTGTTTTTTTGTTTTTTAAACAATTGGCTTATAAGTTTGTGATTTCTTTCTATTTGATATATATATATATATATATATATATATATATATATATATATATATATATCTCCTTTATTTCTTTAAACATGTATTCCTTTCTAATACCTTTAGAGATTCCAACTAAGATTTAATCATTAAAAGATTCGATCATTTAAAAAAAAATAATAATCTGATGCTGGGCAGTGGTGGTGCACGCCTTTAATCCCAGCACTTGAGAGGCAGAGCCAGGTTGATCTCTGTGAGTCTGAGGCCAGCCTGGAGTACAGAGCAAAATCCAGGACAAGCACCAAAACTACACAGAGAAACCCTATCTCGAAAAACCAAAAAAAAAAAAAAAATCTGTTAGTAGTTTCTTTTCTATCTTTTTGCCACAGCATTGAACATTCATTTTATCATAACCAGAGTGTTCTATGTTGTGGACTTTTCAGTTTCCATACCTGTGAGCCCCATCATTTCCATTTATATATGGAACACCATTGATCTTTCATTTTGATAGTGGAACATGGGTGGTTATATTGGCCATTATCTGATTTCTATCATCTGTATGATTTCTGGGTCACTTTCCATTAATTAAGTTTCCTGCTCATTATTTTCCTGCTTCTATAAATTCTTCATAGTTTTAATCAGAAACCAAACATGATCATTTTTAAGTTCTTGAGTGTTGGAGTATTTGTTTCTATCTATCCTCTCTTTTTTCTTTCTCTACTTAATTTAAATATATTCATACAATATATTTTGTTCATATTCTTTCCCTCCCATATCATCCCCAGTTCCCTACCTATCCAACTTCAAGCATGCTCTCTGTCTCTCCAAATAAAAAAATCAAAACTAAATTTTAAAACAGGATAAAATAACAAAAATAATAAGAAAATTGCACATAAAACATGGAGTCCAGTTTTTGTTGGCCAACCAATTCTGAGCATAAAGTCTGATCTGGAATATAATTGATATATCCAGTGATACCCCATTAGAGAAAACCGATTTTCCCTTTCCCAGCAGGTATCAGTTGCAGGTTTTGTTCAGGGACATCATTGAATTCTTTGGAAACATTATAGAGCCCTCTCTGTCTTATTTTCAACTAGCTAGGTAAAAGAACCAAACATTTAGGTTAGGATTACCACCAAGGTGAAGAACTTCCATAAGTTATGAAGAATAGTGTGTGGTGGGAAAGGAATGTGAATTATTCCTGCAACCCACTCTTGGTAAATTTATGGAGTATGTATTCCTGGGTTTTAGGAATTTCCCCACAGTCGTGTATGGGACAATGCTGAGCTGGCTACTTGGTTGTACCCCTTAGTTCTGTATCTCTCTCACTCAGAAAGCTGAGAAAATTAAAGGGTTTACCAAAGTAAATTCCTGAATCCTTAGAATCACATTATTCATAGATTGATGCTCAATATCCTGAAAAGGGAAGAGTAAATCTAGGTGTGTTTCCTCCACATTGTAATAAAAATAACATGATTCCTGATAACAACACTCCGTGTATTCTCTTTAGATTCCACTGAGTTACTGTGTTTGTCATCTGTGTCTTTTAACTATTTCTCCGAACTCTATTAAATGCTTGAGACTGATGTCTGAATGAGAGCTTTCATTTTCCCTCCCTCCTCTACTCTTGTTCCCTCCTTTCTTTAGAAAACAAACAAGCAACCTTTAACATTGTTGTGGGAAAAAACTTTTCCTGGGGAAGACACAAACACACATGTCTACTCACTGAAGACAGGGAACACCTGACTGACCAGATTACCACCAAAGCCCAACTTGGTGAGCCAATGAGTTTCGTTGTATCACTTACAGGAATAGAAATGACTGCAAAGACAGCTGCCCCAGTAAAGCTCACCCCAGAATGGAAGGCAGCTCACAAAATTTGGGAAACCTGGAGTATACTGCAAAGCATGCAGGTAGCTCAAGAGGTCAGAGGTCGAGGCCTTTTGAAGTGACTAAGTTGGGCTAAACTTCTTCCAGGTAGCTGGTCTGGTCTCAGAGTCTTCTGTGAAGCTTAACTTATCCGAGAATGACTCTTGTTAGCTCGGCTTGTTTACTCTGGTGCAGTGGCGCCCTGAGAATATGGTCAGTTTCAGGGACTTTCTGAAGCTATTTTGAGTTGTTCAGCTTCTGCCTTAAAGACCTTCTCTGAGAGATACAATGTTTAAATCTCAGGGAAACTGTTACACAGCAAAAATACAGACCCTGCATGACTAAACTAAAAGTGACTGACTATTGTTGCATTATCCAACTGAGGTATTACCTTCTGAATCTTGGAGTGAAAGCACAATGTCAGAATGCAGAGCAGATAAGAAGTAGAAGGCTTGTACTGTGACTGCTCCAGGGAAGCTGGGAAGGTGGACTCCTTCCATACCATGTGAACAGCAGACTTTGATATCACTTGGTTCACAGAACCTGGAGCTTCATCTTTGTTATTAAAATCTGACACAATGAAGTTATTTGTACAAGAATCCCCATGTATTTTACCTTTAAAGAAGTCCCATTCCCTGTAGAGCAGGATTTCTCAACCTGTGAGTGGGTCATGGTGACCCCTTTGTCGTTTAGAAAAGGGACATGGTAATTACTCTCTGTCTCTTTCTTGGGAAGTTTTGGGGAAAATATGACTTTTTGTTCCTTCTACCTTTTGTATCTTGACCTGCAAAGACAGTCCCTTTTGGAGCATTGATCTCACACTGCATCTTGCACAAAATACACACCATTTTCAGGCTGTATTCTCAGATGAAGTGGAAGGAGATGACTAGAATCTATACAAGGAAGTCAGTGTCCCTCAGACACTTCTGTGGCTCAGTTTAGGCCCCAGACATGCAGAAGATCATGGCCTGGAATGTGATTTCTGGGGCTCTCTAAATTATTTTTGTTATGCTTCTATTAGGTGAGAGTACTGAGATCCCTGAGGGGCAAGATAGACATTCTGGCATGTTACTGAATCCCCTCTAGCTTGTCACGCCTGTTAGCATGCAGTTTTATGATCATGTTGCTATAGTAGAACTACTTTTATTATGCAAATTCTAGATTTTTACTTAAATTTGCAACAAATATGATATCAAGGTAAACAAGACTATGTTTCTCACTCACCAACAGTCATTGTCATTAGTAGTTTACAAATTATCCATCAGGATAGGACAGAGGTTTGTTCAATGCATATTAAACATCACATTTGCAAAGGAATGATGGAAATATGATGCTGTCACTGCTAACAGAAGTCCATATTCACTCAGCTTTTTAAATATACTAACAGATTAATCTTTTCTCCCACCCTGTGAGTGTGTGAGTGTGTGTGTGTGTGTGTGTGTGTGTAAACACATATATAACACATGATCAGAACAGTAGCTTAGGCCTTTGTTGTTCACTTTTGAAGTTGTTTTCAAAAGCATTATATCAAAAAGAAATATTGATTGAGAACCTGATAGGTGTGCTTCAATGTTATACACAATGTAAAATACGTAGTCATTGATCCTTCCCAGGTGTTCAAAGGTTTATTGCTGATATAAATGTCTTCTTCTGAGGACCTTTTAGTAGACTTTGGTTGTTTTCTTTTTTTCACGATTTGAAACAAAATTCTTTACAAAAGAGATGCCCTGAAGTTTAACTTTGTTGTCAGGATGTCATTGGTGTTTAGGAAATGAACAGCAGCTTGTCTCAGGGCTGGAATCAGACAGTGAAACGTAGAGTACAAAAACAAGTGGTTTTATTGTCCCTTCTCTGTTCTTTTCTCAAGGGATATAAGATCACAGACATTAAAACCATCTTGAGTCAAGCACTTGTGTCAAGGTTTGAACAAGGTCTCACTCCTAAACTTGATAAATCTTTGCTATCCAGTTTTCAATTTCAGTTAATATTCTAGACATAACTTGGAATGAAAATCCCCATGGATTTCTTCAGACAGTTGAAACATAAGCATATTTATTTGTTACAATAATAAAATGTTGAAATAATTAATGCTGATTTTGAAAGCTGTTAATTTGGCATACAAAAATTATTAATAACTTTCAAACAGTTCAACAATATTAGCAGTTATTATGAGTAAGGGAGAGTGCATTAGATAGATAACATTAACAAGAATATAATATCCGTTTTGAGCCAGCAAATGTTTATAAAAATTTAAATGTTAATAAAAAGGCAGGATAATAGAAATTAGATTATATCACAATGCTAGTCTTTAGAAACATTAAGAGCAATATTTAATTTTTAGTTATTTAATTCAGCTTGGGCCAGAGTCTTTCAATGAAAAAAAAAAGTCCCATTTAAGGGGAGTTCATATCTCATGAACATGAATTAAAAGCAGATTTTCAGCTCTGCTACTTCTAAATGTCATGAGAAGGAAAAACTACAAAAGAGTGTAACAATATCCTTGAGAATCATCTTTGATCCTGGCTGTGAAAACTAGAAATGGTGCAAAGGCTAAAAGGAAGAGCAGAAGGCAAATGAAAGAGTTCAGCTAAAACTTCTGTTTACTTATCCACATTAAAACAATGAGTGAATTTTACTCTCTAAAAGGCAACCTCTTGTCTTTTTCATTTCATACACAGCAAATTTTTAGCATTTCTGAAATAATATGTAAAAAATGCAATTTTAATGTCTGAACTATGAAGATTTTTAGACATGCTTAAAATTAGGAGAGAGCCCTTTAAAAACATATGGATTACTCTCTTAAATTACATCTTGATGTGTGTAAACCCGTAGAGACTAAAGTCCTTTCAGTAAATTAGTGTTCAAGGTCACGTCTAAAGAAGCCACCAACAAATAGTGGCATAGAGAACCCATTGCACAGCCCAGGACACTGAACTCTAAAACTAACCATTCATATCTGCAACCCATAAGCTATCATACTTATTTATATTTTGAAGATAAATTGAAGTTTATGATATTAGGAAAGTTGGCCAAATCTTGTTATTCATCCATAAGGAATATATGAATCACTTTTACCCAATAGAAATTAACCAGCTGTTTATTTTCTTTTCAAGTGTCTTTTTTCACTGTGTCTTCTGTCTTTGAATTCTGTATGTGGTGTTTGTTTTTTTTTTTATTTGTTTGTTTCTTTGTTTTTAGCAAATTTCTTCAGCTTTATAAGTCTTTCCATTTTCCTCCACATGTCTATAGAGACAGAGACTCAGGCTGTTGGTGTAACTCTAAAGTTGTTATGGTTGGTTTAGCATTAGTCCATAGCCAGAGCTTGCATTGATAACTCTGAGTTACTACGCCCTATGATTTTATAGTACTACTGAAGGTTTTCCTGTTATTTCCTTGTAAGTTCAGTGGAATTCACTCAACAATCCAGACTCTCCTAACATCCTGGATCTCACACAACCTTTACCACATTGCTCTTCTTGTCTCTTTGAAGTTCCACATTGTTGGCCGCTGTTCCCTAATGTGTAACCAGTGACAATTTGGGGCAAAAATTAATCCATGATGATAAACAAGCAAAGAACAATTTGTCTTGCTGTTTTGGCCCGGAAAAGAAATGGGTGGGTAGGAAAGATTTATAAATTGTTGTGTTGTCTGTTAAAAGGAGAACACATGAAAATGTGTAAAATTATATCATTACAATGATATAGCCTCCTGTGTTCATCAGTACAGAATCTGATCCTTAATAAATAGCTAAAAATGTCTATTTTAAATAATTATTCTATTTATCTGTACCTGTATTTGAATCCTCCCTCTGAGAACTGTAGTTTTTCAGAAGATAGTGACAGGCATCTCTTTCCCCATGTCATTCTAAGGAACTAAAATGCCTCCCAGCTTATGGACTCCATTCTGTGGACAGTTTGTGGCCACTCCCAATTCCGAGGAAGTCAACATTCCATGCATATTAGCAGCTGGTTCTGGGATACACTTGAACACCTCCATCACACTTAGGGAGCAAGTTGTCCACTGGAAAGGGTTTTCACCTTGTTAAGGGAATGTAGCTGGGGCTTCTATGAAAATAACAGATCTGAGGATTTTGTGGCTATCTGGTTTCTTCCTGCCTGGAGTAGTATCTACACTAGCTCAACTTCAGGACAGGAAACATCAAAGCTCCCATTAAGCCTGTGATCCTGCAGAATGCACTTGCTGTCGCTGTCATTACCCACATTCTTTTTCTTGTCCCACCATTGTGTTGCCATCAGACATGCCAATGTCTCACATTAACAAGTATAAATTACCCTGATCACATGCCAGTTGCTTCTTATGTTACTTTAAACATAAAAGGGTTAAAAGAATGTCACGTGGGAATAAGTATACACTTTGACAAGCACAGTTCAGACTTCTTCTGTCATCATCACTAATATGGAAAAGACCTCTTACACGATGAAATGAATTTCTACCTGTACATCAGAACTCTCCTTCCCAAGACAAAAAAAAAAAAATTAATAATTTTGGAAGTATTTCACTGCTAGAATATTTTTTAAATATTTACTTAAAATTCTACCTTTTCCTCATCTTCATTGCGTGTTTGCTTCTTTTCTCACATTCCATTCATGTTCTGCACTAAAGTTCCATGTGGTTCCATTTGAAGTACATTGTCATCTTCTGATTCTGTTTATAACATATATTGCTTATAATCCAACATTGTTCATCTTCCATCTGATTGCCTGAGGACTGGGATTGTGGGACTCTATATTTTTTGTTATGCATATTCTTTTTTTATATTCCTCTATATTCCTTACCTTAAAGCATCCCAAAATCACTGTGTAGTCATATTTACTGTAATTTTCCATCTAGCATGAATCTGGAGGTATGCTTCTGCCTACCTTCCTGAACCTGCCTCTGTCCTGTGTTCTTTCCACTGTGTAGCATCCTGAGCTTGCACAGCACTGTGGAAAGAATAAGCTTTCATTTGCCCACAAATTCCTAGGTTCATCACAATGTGGAGGCTCCTTGGATGACAGAAAATGCTTAAGTTCATGATAAACAAATGAGTAAATAGGTGATCTTGATCTTCATGTGTAAACACTCTGAACACTTCAACCAATATTCTACGTATACAGATACAATTTAGTTATTAAGTACAAAAAAATTTGATTCTTAAATCATTGGATGTGTAATTTGTGAAAAACAGGGTTAGTGGCATTTCACTGTCTGTACTGTTGTTACCAGCGAGGTCAGCTTTCCTTTGCCAGTCTCAATAGTCAGCATGATACCTTGGACCC
The DNA here is from genome assembly GCF_949786415.1 of Peromyscus eremicus. Classification (NCBI taxonomy): domain Eukaryota; kingdom Metazoa; phylum Chordata; class Mammalia; order Rodentia; family Cricetidae; genus Peromyscus; species Peromyscus eremicus. The sequence goes on from NC_081435.1 coordinate 17,339,618, forward strand.
ATGCTACCTGCCAAATTTAATTTGTGTGTGTGTGTGTGTGTGTGTGTGTGTGTGTGTGTGTGTGTGTGTTGAGATTAGCTACCTTACACAGCATCCTATCATTTAAGGGTTTGATAAGCAGAGTAAACAAATTAAGATACAAAAATTAAGAGTAAATGGTATACTATGTGCTGAATTGTCAGCTGCAGTATTAAATGTTCTTTGGTACTAACAGAGTGGCATTTCTGCCTGTGAACTAGATGAGAAAAGAGCAGAATCTTGAGACACAAGTTTGGTCAGGAAAGTTGGAGAAGTGGAGAAGAGGCAAACTCTGCTGGTGTTTTACAGGTGGAGCTAAGGAAGAGACTCAGAGGAAGAGGTAATGGAGCGTTCATGTGGGAGACTTCTCATTTCTTGAGCAAGGCTGATAATGTAAGAGACAATGTCAATGTGGAACCCATTTGGTCTCAGAGATTTCCTGTTTGTATCTAGAATTTGTAGTAAAGTAGAACTAAATAACAGTATTCTCCACTTTCTTGTAGATGTACAAGACCAGTTTTAGAGTCAGCCTATCAGACATGCTATACAAAACCTCTTTGTATTTGAACTTCATGGGGAAGGTGGAAGTGTACAGAAAGGTAAATTTGCTGGAGTACATCAGAGCAGAGTTATTGGACAAAAGACAATGTTGATGGAAATTTCTTGACTCAGTCACTTCCTAATCACAACAGAGGGGTCCACACCCTCTGTGATTATCAAAGCTCATCTGGACTCTGTCTCTCTTGCCCAAATGATAGAGAGTGAAATCTCCCATTTGCAACAATAGATCTGTCCATTAGAAGCTTCTACCACAGTCAGAGTACACATTAATTTATTTAAAACAGTCTTAAATTTATGCTTGTTTTATTACTTTGGGATTTAATTTATGTTTCCTCTTAGACATAGAACATATGGTATTGTTGTTCCATAATGCCACCAGGACTTACTGTGGCACACAGAATAAGGCATACATAGACACTTAAGGTATTGGTGAAATTAAATAATTTGAAGAGTGATAGTATTATCAGTAGAAGTATGCTTTGTCTACATTACCTTCTAATTATAACCTAATCTTTGTATTTAAGATTTTTAAATATCAGCATTCTCCATAAGCAATAATTATTACATGCACAAATGGCTATGGTAATATGAAATAATTAGAGTTTAGTCAAGTAATCTATGAGTGAATCAATAATCATTTATAGAGCTCTTTGAACAGAAAACTTGGCTCCATGCTGAGAGTCCAACATATCATGCTCTTTACAGTTCAGTCAGCAAATTCAGGGCACTCAACACTACAGCTATGGCCACATGGCAGCTAAAAGGAGGGGTGAGGGACTGTACTGAAAAGGATGAGTGATGCTTTGTGTCTGGCATTCTCTCCTGTCAATTTTACAAATTAGGAACAGTGTTCTGAATCTCAAATTGGCATTTTTTAAATTGATAGAGATAATATTTGAAATACGGTTAGTTTCAAGATGACTTTTCTCATTAAATTTTACACTCTCAACATACAGTTCTCTAAGACATAAACACTGAGTCTAGTCAGGTTTTTTTGGTGTGCAATATTTTTATTGTTTGCTAGGGTTTCATAATAAAGTTTATTAAAAATAAATGGAAACTATGACTTTTTCCAACTTCAGAAACCTCCAAGTGCTTCAGGATGCATGAACAGCCCAATTCAACTTCTGAGCCAGTGTTGGCCCCCAAATAGAGGGCAGAGAAGAGCCATTACCAGCAACAGTGGAGATGGAACTGCCTTGACTGCCAGGAAACGAGTGGTTGTTGTGAAGAGAGGAAGCCTCAGCATCCTCTGATTGCCAAGCAGCACCCCTCCTTCCCACCTCTCCAGCATTCCCATAAATTTTTGGATTCCCAATCAGCTTTCCGTCTCAGTCTCCTGGGAACTGAACCCACAATCTTGATTTCTAGCCATGGATCTGACCCTCTGCCAAAGGACCATCTGCAACCACTATGTTGCCATCCACCTGATGGTCATCAGAGCCCTGCCTGAAACTTTCCACTACATATCCCAGCAGGCAGGGCTGAATATACTCAGACCCTGGCATCACCGTGCATCAAGCTTGAAGTGACAGCACCTCTTGGCCCATCAGGGTGCCTATAGCTAGCTGTGGTGCTCAAGAGCCAATCACATAAAACCACCGCTGTTTATTAAATTTTTCCTATCTGCTAAGAAGTCTCCTAAATACACAAGTAACCCTCCTGTTTTTGTATATTACTTCAAAAAGTAACTTATCCAAAGTTTCAGAGCTAATATGTGGTGAGCCAAGTTCAGAACCTAAGAATAGATTCTTATTAATCATTCATGTAAATTCACACCTGATCTGTGGTCAGGGCTTCAGCCTCTCCAGCCAAGAGGCTGCTGGGTGAGATGTTGTTATTTCTTGTCTGTTGTACCAGTTGCTTTTCTTTTTCTTTTTTATTGTTTGAAATTTTATACATGTAAAAAATGTTGTGACTAAATCCAACCTCACTCCCTCCAATATCTTCACTATCTCCTCATCACTTTTCTTTCCCAACTTCACACACACACACACACACACACACACACACACACACACACACACACACGCAGTGCACTAGTGCTGTCTATATATGTAATAGGTGTAGGACTATGAACTGGCATGTGTACCCTCCCGCAGAAAATTGAATTTTCAACTCCTAGAACCCATCATTCGCCAATAATTCCTCGTCCAGGGATTGGGACATCGTGAGCACCACCACAGTTGATGCCAGGACTTTGGCTAGCTTGATCTTGGGCAGGTCCTTTGCATTTAGTCACAATTTCTGGGATGTCTTGTGTACAAAGAACCTGTCTTGTCCAACAAATACTGTTTTGCTGAAGACTTTCAGCACTCATGGCTTTTATAATCTTTTAAGAATGTTTTCAACTCAAACAGAATTATATTCACTTCCCCTTTCTCTTTACTCCCTTCAGCCCTTCCCAGCTATCCTTCCTCAAACCACTCCTATACTCCCCAATCCCAAGTTAACGGCCATTTTTTCTTTGATCATTGTTATGTAAATATGTATATATGTGTGTTTGTGTGCACGTGTATATTCATGTACATTCACAAATATATACAAACACAAACTTCTTTTTGCTGTTGGTATGTCTGTGATTACAAGGCTGACATTGATACTGGACAATCAATTACAATCCTTCTGCTCCTCTTTTTTCACAGTGATCCCTGATGTGATAAAACAACATTGACTAAGGCAATTTTATAGAAAAAAAATAGTTTATTTGGACATATGATTTCTGGGGGCTTCAGGGATTAATGGCAGGTAACCATGGCAACAAGCAGCAAACAGGAAGGCCGAACCAGGAAGCTGAGAGATCCCACCTTCAACCCTGAACAGTAAGTGAGGAGAACAAACAGAAGTGAGGACAGGCTATGAAGTCCACCCGCAGTGGCATACTTCCCACAGCAACGCTGGCCCAACCTGAGCTGCCAACTAGAGACCAAACGCTCAAATAAGCTTATGGGGAAATTTTCCGTTCAAACCAACATGCCAAATAACCAGAAATATTGGAATAAATCACTTAATGAAAAGAAGGCCATGAATATAAACAGAACTGAATGGGGACAAAGTTTTCTTAGCCTTTTTTTAAAAAAATTCTTCATGGATTCTGTTTTTGTTATGCAGGCTGCTGCCTCTTTCTCATCGCATGGCATCTCAGTTCTGCAATTGATCTTTTGTTGTGTGTGATATGAGGTGACTCCTTCCCTTTATATGCCAAATGAAATAAGGAGATACAGATGGCTTTGGGTAGGTATCTGACTCCATGCCCAGGCCCACTTTTCGTCTAACTGGAGAAGTACATGGCATCCTAGAAGGCTGTACATGACATAAGATGGCAAAAGGTTACCTTGGAAATCATTTGTATGTTTATATTCTAACTACTAATAACACCTAATTGCCCTAAAACTCTCTTTTCAAATTCCTGCACAAATAAAAAAGCGGTTCTACAAAAGAAATTGTGAGCATTATTCTACTCTGTAAATCAATAGACATAAAAGAACATTATCCTGTGTGGTTCAACCAGTGCCAGCCAAAGGCTTTCAGTACTTCCACCTGAGGGTTGAAATTGAACAGATGAACAAGGAGATCAGAGGACCCAGCATACCTGAAAGCTCTAGAACAAGAAGAAGCAAACTCACCCAGGAGAAACAGATGCCAGGAAATAATCAAATTGAGGGCTGAAACCAAGAAAATAGAAACAAAGAGAACAATACAAAGAATCAATGCAACAAAGAGTTGGTTCTTTGAGAAAATCAACAAGATAGACAAGCCCTTATCCAAATTAACCAAAAAGCAGAGAGAGAGCATCCAAATTAACAAAATTAGAAATGAAAAGGGAGGAACTCCAGAGAATCATCAGGTCATACTTCAAAAGCCTGTACTCCACAAAATTAGAAAATCTGAAAGAAATGGATGCTTTTCTGGATAGGTACCACATACCAAAGTTAAAGCAAGACCAGATAAACTATTTAAATAGACCAAAAACCTCTTAAGGAAATAGAAATGGTCATTAAAATTCTCCCAACCAGAAAGAGTCCAGGACCAGATGGTTTCATTACAGAATCCTACCAGATTTTCAAAGAAGAGCTAATACCAATACTCTTCAAATTGTTCCACACAATAGAAACAGAAGGAACATTATCAAACTCTTTTTATGAGGCTACAGTTACCCTCTTACCCAAACCACACAAAGATGCAACAAAGAAAGAGAATTACAGACCAATCTCCCTCACGAACATTGATGCAAAAATACTCAATAAAATACTGGCTAACCGAATTCAGGAACACATCAAAAAATTATCCACCATGATTAAGTAGGCTTCATCCCAGGGATGCAAGGATAGTTTAACATATGAAAATCTGTCAATGTAATACACCATATAAACAAACTGAAAGAAAAAAAATACATGACTATCTCACTAGATGCTGACAAAGCCTCTGACAAAATCCAACACCCCTTCATGATAAAGGTCTTAGAGAGATCAGGAACACAGGGAACATACCTAAACATAATAAAGACAATTTACAGCAGTCTGACAGCCAACATCAAGTTAAATGGAGAGAAACTCAAAGGAATTCCACTAACATCAGGAACAAGACAAGGGCTGTCTACTCTCTCCATACTTACTCAACATAGTACTTGAAGTTCTTGCTAGGGAAAGAGAAAATTTAATTGGGTACAAGGAATAGCTACCAAGTCCAATCCCACTTGATGATAAAATCCAACAAAGCAGAATGTAGGTAGACAAGACAGAAATAAGTAGAAAGAGTGATAGAGCCGAGATGGATGCTGAGGGTCGAACAAGTGCACAGGAGGTGCACAGGCATCTGACAACATGAGGCCACAGCTATGTACCAATCACTCCAGGAAAAATCAGTGAAACCGGAATAGGAGGACATGCTTCTAATCCCAATTCACAGGGTAAGAGATAGGAGGAGTTTGGTAAGTCTGAAGCTAGCCAGCTGTATATGGTGAGTTCCAGGCCATCCAGGGATACATAGTAAGACCCTGTCCTCCTCATCCTCATCTGCTGCGTCTACTACTGCTGCTGCTTTGAACTGAAATCATAGCCAGGTATAGCTGCCTAATTTCAATCCCCAACACTTTGGAGAAAGGTCCAGGTGTGCCTCTTGGAATGAAACAGAAATGGAATTCTAAGGTCAGGTGTTTATTTATCCTGAATCAGTTAGAATTTACTCTTTCTAATTCTTACAGAAAGAGCACAGGTGGATTCAGAATCCTGGGCAATTTAAAACCTGTAAAAAATCATGACCCCCTCACCTTAAAGTGTCAAGGACCATTAGAAACATACATAACAGAAGAGAATGCCTCTGAGTTCTCTTTTTTTCTTTTTGTCTTTTAATTATTTGGGTTTTTTTTTTTTTTTTGTTACAGGGCTTCTCTGTAGAGCCCTGGCTGTCCTGGAACTCTTTCTGTAGACCAGGCTGGCCTCACACTTAGAGATCCACATGCCTCTGCTTCCCAAGTGCTGGGATTAAAGGTCTGTGCCACCATCCCTGACTGCATCTGAGTTCATAAAACATGAATTTTAACACTAATTTCACAGTAATATTTGCCAAATGAATGACCACGTCTCCTTAAACACTGAATGTCAGAGAGAACAGAACTCAGCAGTTTCCAGGAGACAGGCAGGGTGTGATGAGCTAGGTAGGAAGGTACCATGCTATTCATCAGCTTCAATCCTCATGGTAAATTCCAAAAGGCCCAGTGATGCTGGGAATGGTTTCTTTGCCATTCAGATAAATGCAGGTTACTTCTCAGGTGTGTTTTTTTTTTTCACTTCATCTTGGCATTTCTGCCTAAGTCTATCTTTTGTATCTATACTGTGGCATGTCCTCAAGATAATTTGTCCTATTAAAATTCTACTCAAAGTCAGGACTTAAGTCCTTGGAAGGGCATATAAATAAGATATGAGCAAATTGTAATGAGATATGGATTCATCTCATCTGTTATTTATCTATCATTCATCTTTCATCTATCTGTTTATGTTTATGATTATATTTGTGCATATAATCATCTCTCAGTGTCTATAGAGTGTCTATCATCTATCTTTCTTTTATCTATCTATGGCAGAGCTATCGACTGTCTATCTATTTGTCTCTGTCTGTCTACCTATCATCTCTATATCTCACTTGAGGGTCTTCTCTGTAGCCCAGGCTGGTCTTGTACTCTCCATTCCCCTGCTTCAGCCCCAGAGAGCTACGATTACAGGCATAAGGCATTCTACCTGGTTTCCTCAGTTTCGGTTTGTTGGTTTGTTTGTTATTACAGAAACATTAATGTTACTGCTGTTTGGCTTGTAAATAGATGAAGCCTGGAGCTAGATCTTTCACAGCATGCAATACAGAAGTATGTTCCTAGAGGATCTGTGGAGAAAGTCTTTCTTCAACCATTTTCTATCAGCAAAACTGTCTCCATCAAGCCACAAGCTGTAACTCTGACTGACACCGATGACTATCTCCACTTCACTGGGTTGGTGATGCTTTCTGTGAAAACTTTCAGTAGCTTCATTCTTTAAATCGCCCAGGAGAAGAACTGACCAACATGAAAGAGCATGTGTCCTAAGACAATGCCACATAGAGACACAGATGTGCAGCAGCATCAGAAGAACAAAATCTTGTGTCTATGGTATGGTAAATGCTACTTTTTTACAATGTATTGATGTAACATGATGGGGTTAAGGGTACATTTTTAGAAAGATAAATAATTCTGATTGCCTGACTTAAGTACCCTTGGCTATAAGGTTTATTGTTGTTAATAGGTTTGCCTCTGGGTAGTTCACAAAGGCAAAGACAGAGAAATACATATGCTATATTTTTTTTCTGTCTGAATATTTACAATTTGAGGGATGAAGAACAAACATTTCCTTCTGATTTGGGGTATGATTATACCAACAGGCTAAATTGAAGTGTCTGTAGAAATGGATTGGGCGAGCATCTTGCTTGTCAGTCATATCACTTATTATGTGCAGAGTGAGATGAGGGCCGTCATGGGAAACAGAAGTGCTTCTGTGAAACACAGACAGATGGGCCTTCCTTCATGTGAAGACCTCTCATTACTTCAGCAGCACCCGGTAAGGGGCAGGTGAAGCTCTTTGTAGGATCGCCAGGGACACTCATGGCCTTGTGCCAGAAGAGACTCCACTGTCTCCGAACCTGAAAGGAGTGATCAGCAAGTGTGTCTGAAATTGGACTGCAAGCAGGAGAGGTTTTGTGCATGATGCTACAACACGGCTATGGAACTATGATGTAAACAAGCAAGAGGTGAAGCTGTAAAAGTTTCTAGCGAGTTAAAGGCGATAACAACAAAAAAGCAAAATAGCTGTTGTAGCCTACTGCACAGTAGAAGAAGATCCAGGGAAGTGGTGTTCCTGAAATTCATCCATGAAGGCTAGGTGATTGAGCCCTTGGTTGACATCATACATCGCCCTAGGTTCTACCCAGCTTCACAAACAAAACAGGAAAAAAAAAACATAGAACTCTGGGCCACTTGGCAAAAACAACTTCAATAGCACCTATGAGTCTCAGTAAACAATATAGAACATGATTAGGTTTGCTTTATTATTATTATTATTATTATTATTATTATTATTATTAAGAAATTTTCTGTTCATTATACATACCAACCACAGATGTCCCTCTCCTCCCTCTTCCTGCCCGACCCTCAGTCTCCCCCCCAACCCACCCCCCATTCTCACCTCCTCCAAGGCAAGGACTCCCATGGGGAGTCTGCAGAGCCTGATACATTCAGTTGAGGCAGGTCCAAGCCCCTCCTCCTGCACCAAGGCTGTGTAAGGTGGCCCACCATAGATCCTAGGCTCCAAAAAGCCTGCTCATAGGTTTGCTCTTAAGAGAGTCAGTGGGAGAATCTCTTTCCTTCCCCACTTCTGTGTTAAACACAGAAATACAACCAATGGGAGGAGAGAGGCATTGAAAGGTTGATTGAAAACTAGGTAAACTGGGCTTAAGAAATTATCTCATGTGACAGGGAGGGCTTGCCACTTAGGATGCAACCAACTTCATAGACCTAGGTGTCTCCTGTAAAGTGTCTACCCATCCTTCCCCCCACTGATGAGCAGCAAGGCCATGAGGCTTGAACAGTTCTCCATCTTACATTGCTCCTTACTCAGAGGCCAATGTGTTGCAACTTTTCTGGGTGTTCTTTAAAAGGAAACTGAACTAGAAGGAAAAGAGAGAGAAGTTGCAATAATGGTTTGATATTAAGTAAGTGCAAAAATGACAACATTTCAGATTCTATGGATTAACAGACCACTAATGACAATATAGGATTAAGTTCACCACGGCTTAGGAAGGAAAAGAAACCTTGAGGCCATACCCAGTACATCTATAAAGATGATGGGTGTACGGACATGTAGTGGAAGTAGAATGTACGTGACCCCAATCCCTTCCTGTGAGATATACTGCCAGCAAGAATATCAGGAGAACAGTAACAAATTCTTGAACAACTTTCAACTCCTTTGTGTTTCTCCATCCTTCCCCCTTCTCTAGGGTTCAATGTTACAGCCACAGAGCTGAAGAGGACTTTCTCTTTCTAACAATAGGCAGCTCTCAATGTTACTCTCTCTAGAAGCTCTCCAGGTGTTGCTTTAGAAAGTATTATAGAGATAAGCTTCCAGCAAGCCTGTGAGGGAAATGTGCAGAGATCAAGGGATGACCTCCTTGTGGTATTGTGGTATTTTTAATTTTTTTTTGAGACATGGTTTCTTTGTGTAACAGTCCTGGCTGTCCTGGAATTCACTTTATAGACCAGTCTGGAACTCACTGAGATTCCCCTGCCTCTGCCTCCCAAGTGCTGGTATTAAAAGTGTATGCCACCACTGCCCGGCAGTATTTTTAATTTATGTGTTATTGCAGTGCACCTTAGCCCATGCTGTTTGATGCAGGGCATGTGTTATGGGTGAGTACATTAATTGACTAAGTCTCATGTAATGAAACACCACAGACTGGAGTATTTAACCAACAGGCATCTATTTCCTCACATTACAGCAGGTAAAGAACAAGGCATCTGCAAGAAACATCTTTCCAGGGCTTAGCTCTTTGGATTACAGATGGTTTCATAATCTCCCTGGGCAATCTTTCCTCTGCTGGAGCATTCTTGGTTTCAAATTGTGTGTTCAAATTTCCTCTCCGTACATGGACAACTGTCGTATTAAATTAGGGTCTGCCTTAAAGGCTTCAGTTTAGCTTAATTACCTTTTGAAAGGCCCTATTTCCAAACATAATGGCATTCAGAGGCACTGAGGTTTAGAAATTCAACATATGAAATCTGTGGTAACACAATTGAACTCATAACAGTTATCAGATCTCATAATGTGTTTAAGATGCTGAGAAACACACTAGCTAGTAAGCGGCAGAGACATAGTACATTGTTTTGGTGGTCTGCCCCTCGTCTCCTACAGAGAGCCGAATTTACTTTAATGTTCCTTCTTTCCAGGTCTGTTTGATGAATGGAAACTGAAGCGGATACTGACCGAAGTCTGTGGGATCTCCCCTACACTCTCTAGCCTTTGTGACTAGAACACATGAACAATCTCATCAAAATGCTAAAGCATTGCACTAAATGTCCTGTTTAGGCCAAAATATTTCAAAATTTTCAGCAAGCCTGTGGCCCTCTTTTGTCCTTAAGTTCTACTGTGTGTTAGAAATGCAGGCAAGGTGCCGGGCGGTGGTGGCGCACGCCTTTAATCCCAGCACTCGGGGAGGCAGAGGCAGGTGGATCTTTGTAAATTCGAGGCCAGCCTGGTCTACAGAGCGAGATCCAGGAAAGGCACAAAGCTACACAGAGAAACCCTGTCTCAAAAAACCAAAAAAAAAAAAATGCAGGCAAGGGGCTCGAGAGATGGCACAGTGGGTGAGAGGGACTGCCACATGAGCATGATGACCTGAGTTTGGACCCCAGTCCCTACATATGAAGCCAGTATGTCCACGTGCACTTTAATCCCAACTCTCTGAGGCTAGAGGATTACTTGGACTAGCCCACCTCCAGCATGTGCTTGTTCCCCTCTCCTTTCCCTCCTCCCTCACTTTCACACACGTATTAGCAGAAATATATTTTACTTTTAATTTTTGTGTACTGATAATTTCCTACATATAACATATCATGATTACTTTCCTCTCCCCAACAACTTTTATCTCTCTCACATCTTTATTAACTTCCCATCCCTTCCCTACCAGACTTGTCCCCTAATTCATGACTTTGGGTTTTGTTTTGCAACAAATTTAGTTTAACTGGGGCCGTCTGTGTGACCATTAAATTGGAAGTTCTCCCTGGAATCCGTTGGAGTTGGGTCTACATTGGGTCCAAAGCTGGAGGTGATGATTTACTGATCATTGAAACTATCAGTAGCATATAGTTCATCAAAGAGGGGTAGAGCCTTCCTTCACCTCGGTCACCTCCTCCAACTATGTCTGACTATTGATGGGCATTTTCTTTTGCAGCATCTACAGCTGTTCTGAGTTCATATTGCAGTGTGTGTCTTGCCCAGAAGATGACATTTTATTGCTTCATCCTTATTTCCTGCTCCCATGTTCTTTCTGCCACTTCTTCTGCAGCATTCCCTGGGTCTTAGAGGGGATGCTATACATGTCTTATATGTGAACACTCATCTGTCACTTATCCTCAGAACTTTGTGTAGCCATGAGTTGATACATTCTCCACTGCTCACTGGAAAAAGACCCTTCTCTGGTTAAAGCTGAGAATTCCATTTGTCTATGTGTATAAGCAGAGCTTGATAACGTATCAGTTTGTCTATACAACAGTATAAGGGGAGTAAGCCTAAAATCCAGTGAGGGAATTTGGTTTCTCTTTCAACAGATTTTTTTTTTAAAGATGGAACTCATCTGAGTGGCAGAGTATCCACTTAGAAGGGAACTTCCTTGAGAAGCTCATGGAATCCTAAAGTTTTCTTGAGCACTAGTGTATTATTGTATGAGGGTCATGAGATCTAGATTGTTGATTACTGAAACAAAGGTCTGAGCTACGCTTACTTTCAAATAGATGATAGGATATATGTGTAGTTGGTTGGATAGATGCACAGTGACAGAGGTTACAAAAATAACACAAGGCCTCTGAAACCTTAACAAGAATGAGCTTTCTTGATTTCTGTTCTTTGCTTTTTCATTTAGCATGAATAAGTTCCAAGAAAAAACTTCACCAGCTTCACTATTTCACCTAGGGCTGGCCATGAATACCAACTGAACAACACCAGCTTTTCTCCCCAGACAATTTGCACTTCAGAAAAGCATTTGGAACTAAGTTTTCATACGGTAGAAAGTAATTTAATGTTGAAAAGGTAGATCCAAGCATACATGAATAAATGCATATCCATTGCATATTAATAATGCAATATAATAATCTACCCTTCTCACTGTAAGAAGACTCCTCTGAGCCTTTTCCTGATCTGAAGATGGCTCTGAGCTCCAGGCCAGGTCTGACATTTTTCTCCTTGTTTCTATGAAGTGTTCAGGGTAGTTACAAGCAGACTCTAGAAAATCCATTTGAGATGGATCACTGCCATAGTTCTCTGAGATGTGAAAATAGTGAACCAAAATCCCTATAGCTATATCATACTTAAAAGAGTGACAGGAAGAATAGTTGCTTATTGTAAATAAAATGAGTAGGACCATTAGTTCTGATAATTTCAAAAGGCACACTACCTGAATGCAATGGAGAAATTAAAGAAAAATTATCTGGCTTCAATTTTCGGTACTGAGGCAATAGTCATGCCATCATCAGTAGCCATACAAACAAACAAGAAGGGAATACCATTGTGTCCACTCTAAAGGCAATTTCTTGATTTGCAATCACATATTTAACTGAATCATGGAATTGACTGATCTACAGATTTCTTTCCATATTCACACATCAATGCACACTAGTCACTGTAAGACAACTCAAGGAGCTCAAATCTTATTAGGTGAGATAGATGAAAGACCAAAATTTGACAGGAGAGGGAAAGGAATATGTACCGATTCCCAGATAAAGAAGAACATAAAATCCAGTGCAGTGACTGTAGCACAGGGTATCTTTAAGAGGTTGATTCTTACACTACATCTTCTAATAAAGGCAAAGCCAAGGACAGGACATTACAGATCAGGAACATGGGTTGTCCCCAATGGTAAAAGATGTGTTTATGTGTTATGAGTAGAGAAATGAAGATGTATGGTATAGTGGGAAAGGTGAGGTCAAGAGACACAGAGCTTCAGGACTTTGGGATTTGATTGTATGAGCAATGAAAATCCATGAGAACATCTTAAGCCTACAATATAAGTAGAACATACAAACTGTTGTAGAATCTGGTTCCTTCCTGGAGCCATGTAATGTCAAAAAATAAAGGACTGTCCTCTCTTTTAATGTCCACAGTGTTACAGTTCATACTTGAAGAGTGTTTCTCTTTTAGCTTCAGAGTTATGTTTAATTCTTTTGATAGTCTTGATTTCTATTACTTTTATATCATACCAACAATGTATGACTGTCATTAGTACAAAATTCTATCTTTTCTATCTTGATATTTGATTAATGCCCATTATAAATGCTTGCCCACAAATGATGCTCTCAACCTTGTGTGTTGCTAAGATTCTATACATTTGGCTTTGTGAGGATCTTTCTATGTCAATGGGAGAATATCAGAACAGAGGAATGGTTTCCTCAGTGAAGTCTGTGATTACAATGAATATTCTATGAGCTTTATCTCAACAGAGAACTCCAAAGAAAAGATCCAACCATATACTTACCAGCTGACTTACATAACAGATCTGGATTTCAATGTCCTGACATGTAAAATACATATAAAAAGTATAATACTGACCTCAGAAGACAAATTGTGAGAGTCAGGAAAGAGAGTATAATAAAAATAATAGAGAGATTTCAAATCTGTTTTAATACCTCTAGCAATGCCAGGGGTGACAACAAGGACAATGATGAAAATATCCACAGTCAATTGGCCAGTAACAACACACTGGGGGAATGTCCTCCAATTTTCATGCTCATGACACTAGAATATCCTCTTCATTTTAAGAAGTGTAGAGATGATTACTATCTTAGCCGTGTTGCATTTGGTCACTGCTATTGCCTCTTCACAGAGTTCTATTTGGGTGGTCATTTTGCATTTTGTCAGAGGTAGAAATAGGAGTCCAACGTGGGCTACCATTCTGGCTTCATTACTATCTTTTTCATGTTTCATATCCAAGAGATAGACAGGAAAATAATTTTGATTTATTCCCCTGGATTAATTTTCCGGTTCAATTACAGGGAGTGAAAATTCACCAGCATACTTATAGAACCAATATGCTATCCCCTTAGATTTGATACTGGTCTATACAATATCAAATTCACTCTGTGATTGCTTAGGACAGTTTTGCCAAATGATGAAGTTGAGTTCAAACCAATAAAGATACAAGTTTCAACCGTCTATCTAAACCAGACTTGGGCACCCAGAAATTTTATGCACAAAAGTGGCTTTCTTGATCACCATAGGGGTTAGAACAAGAATGCTGCAGCACCATAGACACAGAAAAGTGACAGACACTAAAATACCAACAGTAGGAGTATCACCTTTCTAATACATGCCCTTTGCTCAATGAGACAATTATCAGGACGTTCTTGAGAGAATAATAATTTGTTTACACTCCAAGCATGTTCTTTCAGCCCTTGAGAGGACGAAAGAGCACCTTCATCACATTTATTCTCCCTCACTTCATCTTAAAATATAGTCTCCAACCTTCTATAAATATTTATTGGATTGTTCACACATTCACAATTTATTTCTGAACACCTACTATGTGTTGGTTACATATTAGCATATGTAGCTGGGTCGTTTTCTTGTTTATTATTCCCCTTTGCGCTTCTGAGAGAATACCAGTCATGTAAATAAAACCCACAATAAATATATTACATGAAGCATGCACAGGAGACCAATGAGAATGCTTTCATCTTCTCAGGGATAAAGCAAAACTTTTATGGAGAGGTGATACTTAATGTACATCTTAAAATAAGAGTAATTTTATAGATACACAATATGGAAAAATGCTCCTAAGGCAGGCAAAATGGACAAACTTCAAGTAACTCAGTGTCTTGACTGAGTATGGGCTAGCTAACCAAACTACTAGGTCATAGAAGTACTATCAGATAAGGGATCTCTGCTGTAGGAATTACAGTCCAGTAGTCAGACGTAGGTCCTGAAGTAGTATGAGCAGGACTGTCCATCAAGGTTAACTACCTGTGGTCCTCCAGCTGAGCCTTGGAGCATTAGTCAGTCACTTGGGATGCAGACACCTCTCCTTGTGCTGTAACTGAAGAGAAGCTCAGGTAGTTCAGTCTGTACAGTGCTCTCTGCCGACTCTGCATGGTGAGCAAGATCTATAGACAGAGATACTTCAATTCTGCATTGACCCAGGATTTGTCATTTTTCATGTTTTTATATCTTGTCAGGGTCACTGAGATTGTGCCCAAGTATATAAAGTCACCTTTATCAAAACAAAAATAGCAGGATATATGGCAGGAGTTTAAACTGGTTGAAGACAGTACCCATAGGGTGGAGGACACAAAAACAAGAAACTCATACTGGTATTATATCCAAGCACCTTGTCCCATAGTACCTATGGGATATATATATATATATATATATATATGTGTGTGTGTGTGTGTGTGTGTGTGTGTGTGTGTATCTTTAAAATGGGCAAAAGAGTATTATCATCTGTCTTATTGAGTTTCCATGAGGCATATAGCACAAAGTAGGAATTATTTTATTATTATTATTATTATTATTATTATTAATATCTGAGAAAAGGCCTCATGTAGCTCAGTCCTGTTTCAAATTCCCCAAGTAGCTCAAAATGATGTTAAATATCTGACACTTTTGCTTCCATCTCTAAAGAGTTGTGATTACAAGCCTCAGTACCACTCCCAGTTTAAGTTTTGCTAAGGATGGGACCCACTGCTTTGTGAGTGCTGGGCAAGTACTCTAGAAACTGAGCTGGAGACCTACTTGGTTTATTATTAGGTAAAGATGATGAGACACTTCTTCCTAGAAAGCAGACACCTGGATCAAGGCTGGTATTCCTGGAAAACTCATTACACCACCATGTCTAACATTTCAGCCAATGCACTGTCAGCATACAAAGAGACTAAGTTGAAGTGTACTGACTGATTAGCTTTTATATAAATAAACATTTTGATTATCATGAACTTGGAGATAAAATGAAATGATCCTTATTAAATGCTGGTCAAACCTCTTTTACACAATTGCTTAAAATTTTTCATGACATTAACATTCTTAAAATTCACATACAAAATGTAATGACCTCTCTTCCACAACTAAATATAAGAATCCCAGCATGGAATTACATTAGCTGAAATAAGTATTTGATCCCTTCCACCAAAGCCCATTTTTTCCACCCCCAAATCCTTGAAGTGTATTACAGCATTTGCAGATTCCCACATAGGTAAGAGATGAATAGCCTGCTTCTGTAATTAATAACTATTAAAACTGTTTGACTGATCATATCTTTGGGCTCCCAAATCTCTTCCATGCAGGTGTGTATTAATGGAATCCATTAAATTCATATATTTCATAAGATAATAATTTATGATCTTTTATAAGATCTGTCAGGAGAAGCAGCAGGAGATGTAGAGCTGTCTTGGGGCTTCATAGAGCAAGATGGGCTACTGACCTCAGAAAAGCACACCTGTGTGTAACTGCAGCCAAATAGCAGCGCAATAGCAGTTATCTTCAGGTGCACACCCCATTGTTTACTTCTATTATCTGAGATAGTTGGACTAGGCAAGAGCAGTTTAAAGAGACAATGAGGAAAAGTGTGTAGGAGTTCTAACCACTTTATGTTGACCATACAAAAACAGAGAGGTTGAGATAAAATCTACAGTAAAGTCAAGATATTCCCAGGACTCCATCAGTCTCTAATGTTAGCTGCATGTGAGAGTTCTCTCAAGGGCTGTCTTCCCATTTTCACTGAAGTTTTAAAACTAATGAAACACAGCCTTGAAGTCATCCATGTCTCTCTCTGTTTAATCCAGACAAAAACCTTGTATTATCACAGAAAATGTATCTCTTCAGCTGATCACATGTCCCAATTGCCATAAGAGTCATTCTTCCCAAAGACATAAGCCATGTTTAGGACTGGAAATGCTAACTGAAGTGTTTCATTGGTCAATTGAAACCCAATAACAAACCATAGAAATATCAAAGAGATTGTATGTCATCAACCTCATCTGAGTGGACAGAGGGATGGAAGCCAAGGAAAGGCACTTGTGTTGAAAGACCCTGACCTTTGCCGACATGTTAGAGAAGATGTAAATCAGTATCCCTGAAATTTCCCACCATATTTTACAAATGTCTATCAGTGGCTTTGAATGAAGAAATAGGGTTGACCTATCCAATAGGCCAAAGCCTCCATGATTTTATTCTTCTTCATATGGGTAAGTTTTTTCCAATCTAAGAATTCCAAAAACAAATTAGGAAAGGGTAAGCTTCCCTGTTTTGTAGGGGCTCACAACCTGAGCACTCTGCAGAAATGAATTCTGGTCTAACATATTATACTTAATTCTTTTATGTTCCTGAAATGGCAACTCTGTGGAGAACTTCAAGCCATCACTTTCGAACAAAAAGAAATAGAGCTATTTTACTAACACTTTAGCTCAAAATGAAATTCTGGTGAAGTGGAAAATAACAACAGCAAAAATCCAACCAGAACTATGCATCGGGAGGGGGGGGCGCTTTGAGGGATAAGTAATCTCTTTGATGATAGATAAATCCAGACCAGGCAGAGAAGTGCTGGTACACACAGAACAGTTCTGGCAGGAGGAGTGAGTCAGACTGTGGCCCTAATGGATCTTCCTTTTTTCTATCTGCTGCAATATGAGGGCTGATGAGATCCTGCCTCAGACAGCAGGACTGGCTCAGCATAGATTGTCTCACCAACCACAGGGGTAAACACTTTATTGGGAGATTTAAAGTGAAATTTAGAATTACAGGGAAGTACCTAGGAAACGGATATTTTTTTCTTCAGTGAACTCTTAAGAGGGCTTGTCAGTAAAGTTCAAGCAAGCAGGTGTGCTGAAAATTGCTTTAAAACCTGAGAGACAGAAGAAGAAGCTGTGCCAGGAATCCTCAAACCCATGAGAACCAAGCCCATTCTTTAGCAGCAACAGCTGTTGGTACATCTGCAGACAGGTTGTTGTCAGGAGTGTTGAGCAGAGAATTTTAGGAGAAGGGTGCTCATGGGAAGGGAAGAGGCGTGAAGTCTCTAGTGGGTGAGATTTGGCAAGACAACCTGGGCAGTGGGCTGAGTGCAGGGAAGCCATTGTTAGAATTCAGAATGTCGCCTGCGACAGGAAGGCTAGAGAAAGTGGCACTGAGACTTTAGATCGGAGTTTGTTAAATCCTAAGCAATAAAAATTGCAGTTCGCTCTAATGAAACTTCCTGGGAAGACTATTAGTATTAAACAGGGAGATGCTACCCCCCTAGAAATAGCACTAAATCACAGTCACAAATAATCGTGAGTCTGACTCGGCACAAGGCAGAACATGATTGCACTTTTTAAATTAAATTCACTCTTATTGCTTTGGAGGTTACCGTTTTCTGAAATTAATAGGAACCGCACATGTGCGCTGCAGGGCCAAGGGTGGCTCAGCCAGATTAGAGGGCAAGAAGGTTCATGTGACAGAGCAAGGTGGTAGGTAGCGATGGCCGTGCAGGCGGTGGCAGCACCCAGTGACCATGATGTCTGTAGTAGGCACTCGTTTCAAGGATACAGAAAATGAAAACCACTCTGACACTATCAAAATTTATACATTTATCCCAGACATTAAGGATCAGAATGACTTCCAGAACCCACAGGCTAGTTAAATATCTCGGCTGCTAAAGGCAATTGCCACCAGGACTCTGTAACACACATGGTAAGAATAAAGAACCCACCCTGATAGTTGTCCTCTTACTTCTTCATGAGTGCCATCACACACATACACACACACACACACACACACACACACACACACACACTACATGTAAAATAAATAACATTCCATGTTTCTCTGTAAGGTAATTTAACCAGCAATTTCTTTTTTCTTTTTTTTTTCTTCACACTACAGAGATTTTATTGGGAAGGAAGAATCCATGAATCCATGACATTAGCTGCCTCCGGTGAGAAACAGCAGCAAACTGAATGGGGTACAGACTTTACATAGGTTTTTTTTTTTAATTTTATAATTTAATTTAATTTTACATATCAGCCACAGATTCCCTTGTTCTCCCCCTCCCACGCCCCTCCTCCCCCCAGCCCACCCCCCATTCCCATCTCCTCCAGGGCAAAGACTCCCCTGAGGATTGAGTTCAACCTGGTAGATTCAGTCCAGGCAGGTCCAGTCCCCTCCTCCCAGGCTGAGCTAAGTGTCCCTGCTTAAGCCCCAGGTTCCAAACAGCCAACTCATGCACTGAGGACAGGTCCCGGTCCCAGTGCCTGGATGCCTCCCAAACAGATCAAGCTAATCAACTGTCTTACTTATCCAGAGGGCCTGATCCAGTTGGGGGCTCCTCAGTCATTGGTTCATAGTTCATGTGTTTCCATTCCTTTAGCTAATTGTCCCTGTGCTTTTTCCAATCTTGGTCTCAATAATTCTCGCTCATACAGACCCTCCTTTTTCTAGCCAATTGGACTCCTGGAGCTCCACCTGGGGCCTGGCCGTGGATCTCTGCATCCGGTTCCCTCAGTCATTGGATGAGGTTTCTAGCATGACAATTAGGGTGTTTGGTCATCTTATCACCAGAGTAGGTCAGTTCAGGCTTTTTCTCGACCATTGCCTGTAGTCTATTGTGGAGGTATCTTTGTGGATTTCTGTGGACCTCTTTAGCACTTTGCTTTTCCCTATTCTCATGTGGAATGCTCAATTATACCACAAGGACACTTGCTCAGCTATGTTCATAGCAGCATTGTTTGTAATAGCCAAAACCTGGAAACAACCTAGATGCCCTTCAACTGAAGAATGGATAAATAAAATGTGGTACATATACACAATGGAATACAACTCAGCAAAGAAAAACAATGACATCATAAGGTTTGCAGGCAAATGGATGGATCTAGAAAAAAAATCATCCTGAGTGAGGTAACCCAGACTCAGAAAGACAAACATGGTATGTACTCACTCATAGGAGGATACTAGATGTAAAACAAAGACAACTAGACTCCTACTCACAACTCCAGGAAGGCTACCTAGAAAACAGGACCCCAAGAAAGACACAGGGATCGCCCAATGACAGAGAAATGAATGAGATCTACATGAGCAACCTGGACATGAGTGGGGGTAATGAAGGTCAAGGTTCGAGGGAAAGAGAGCTTAGGGGAGCAGGAGATCCCAGCTGGATCAAGAACAGAGAGAGAGAACAAGGAATAAGGGACCATGATAAATGATAACCAGCAATTTCAATGTGTGAACTTCATGAGGGCTCCCATGCATTTGTGTTCTAATAATGCTAGTTGTTAGCAGGTGTTTAACCACTGGGAATTTGTTAAGTTCTACCTTTAAACTTATAATAAAACATCATAAGGACTCTTACTATCAACTACCTTAAAAAATACAATACACATAGTTCTGTTTATAAATATTCATATTTATAAATATGGATCAAATTAACTTTTCTCATCAGGGTTGACAATGTTGCCTTCAAAAGCCAAAGACCACTTAACAAAACCCTAATAACATACATGTGAAGCCCTAGCTTGAGTTGTTTATTAGGGTTGTCCAAGAGACTCTGAAAACATATTGTCTAATGCTGTTGTTTATGATTGCCCTGCGGAGGTAGAAAGTAAATACCAATTGATGAAGACACCATACACTCCACAAACAGAGCCCAGACACCCTGAACATGAACTGACTTGAAATGAACCTTCTTGAGAACTAGCTTTCATGGGAACAGAAGGTGCCATACAAGCTTCCAGAGGAGGGAGAGAACCAACAGTACTACTGAGATATGATGCCTATGAACCACATCAATGATCAGTATGGCACAATCACTCTATGTGTTTAGTAGTGGCACACATACCTGGGTGGTAACCAACAGCTTTCTAATTGGAGTTATGACCCACTCACCAAGAGGAGAACTATGCCTGATTCTAGAAACTAACCAACTCCTCAGTACTAGTAAAATCATGGCTACTGGTAGACAACCTATGACCATTAACTTGTTAAACCAGCATAATCTCTAACAATCTATAAACATATGTACCTATGCCCACAGGTAAGTATAGTCCTCACTTCTCATCAAGGAAGCTTCATTTACAAGAGATGGAAATGACTACAGAAAACCTTAACAAATCAAAATGCAGAGTTGTGGAGTACAGTCTCAATAGATATATCTACAAAACATTCCCACACATAAGTTTCAGGGAATATTAGAGTAGAGGGGGCAGGAAGACTTTAGGAGCCAATGGATTAGGAAGTTTATTTTTCAGATTATGTCTTGTAGGCATTTCAGAAGCTACACTCATAAAAATCTCACTAACATGACTGCCTAAACATGAGCTGAATAAAGACAACAACAATAAATATGACAAAAGGTATAGAGAACAACCCACGAGATCTCAATTCTACACAAAGATCTGCAAGCCTCTAAGGATTGCTGAGAGTAGGAGAAATGGTCTTCTAAAAGAAATAGCATACCACTAACAAAAGGTCAGCCCTGAAATCATAAATACTGTTTATACTATATTGACGGAGCAAGTTACAGTTAAGAATATATAGATACATATATTTGCATATATACATTTAGTAATGATTACTGAAAATAGAGGCCATATATTTGAAAACATAAATCAAAGGTGCATGGGAAAATCTGAAAGGAGAAAATGGGAGGGAGAAATATTATAACTATATTATAATCTCAAAAATTTAAAAAAATAATAAAAATTATAAGATACCATTCAAAATACCTCTTTTGGGAATCTATTTATTAAGAGCATTCAACTTTACCCTACAAGCTTAAGGTGAATCATTTACTGAATTTCAATAAGTTAATAACTTATTTATAAATTTAGTAAATATTTGCAGAGCCTTCCTGCTATGTACAGGTGATTATTTTTCAGATGTAGAGATTAACAGCATTTAGTTCCTACCTTCAAGGAATTCACTTTAGGATCAATGGAAGAGAAGAAAATGAGGAAGCAGCCCAGAGAAGCAGATGTGAGGGTATCTGTATTCAAGCAACCCCAAGAAGACTTGGAAATTTCAGCTCAGGAATAAAATTGGTCAGGATGAGAGGGGGCCTTCTGTTACTGATTTTCAGGCATGAATGAAGGTCTACCAAGATGACAGTGTCAGATGTCATCTCTAGATAGCATGCATGGGGAAGATGGTACTGAGTCTTGCTGTGAAATGTTGTTCTGTATGTTATGAATGTGAGTTGCTCTGATTGGTTGATAAATAAAATGCTGATTGGCCAATAGCCAGGCAGGAAGTACAGGTAGGACAAGCAAACAAGTGGAATGTTGGGAAGAGGAAGGCTGAGTCAGGAGATGCCAGCCAGACACAGAGGAAGCAAGATGACAAGGCAGAACTGAAAAAAGGTACCAAGCCACATGGCTAAACACAGATAAGAATTATGGATTAATTTAAGTGTAAGAGCTAGTCAGTAATAATCCTGAGCAAATTGTCAAGCAGTTATAATTAATTAATATTAAGCCTCTGTATGATTATCTTATAAAAGATTGCAGGACCGTGGGTGAGAGATTTGTCCTGATCACAGGCCAGCAGGGACACAGGAAAACTTTCAACTACAGAGTCTGGACAGAGGAACAAGGAACAAGGTTGCTTGGAGCATTATATATCAAAACAAACCTGAAGAAATAAGCTGAGACAAAAGCAAATAGTATGCTGAGCTCTTTGATAAAACTTAGATGCTACTAGATGATTTTGAATGGTAGCAATATGAATATATTAACAGTACTCAGAAAGGGATCAAACCCTTCCTCTCCTTTCTCATTCCTTTATCTCTGCTATATTTATGACTTGTTCTGCTTTAATTATTATTACATAATACTCATACATGTACATATGATATGCTGAATCTATCTTGTGTTGTACATATTTATGTGTGTTTAGGGCTGAACTCTTGGGATTTGATAACCTATCAGGAGGCTCGGAAAACTAAAATAAAATAATCTTGTACTGGCAGTAGCCATTAATTACTTGTAGCTCTTCATTTATGCCCTCTAATATTTTCCTTATCCACTATGGCATGTAAACTGATATTGCTATTATTCAGGCCATGTTTAGATGTCCATAGTGTCAAGATTTCATAAGTGAAGCTTCCCTGTCATAGATGGGAGACTGTAGGAGCAGATTTCCTGCTCTTATAATCATTTATGGGTTTTATGATCTTTCTTTACCCTTTTCCTTGAAGTTCTCTGAGCCTTAAGTACAGAGTAACATGACTCATGCATCATTTTGGGGTGGGCACTCATCAGTTGTTCTCTCCATTATAACTAGATGTTCTTTTCTCTAATAGACTCTCATTTTTTGCAAAGCAAAGCTTCTTTGATGGAGAATGAGAGATACACTCATCTGTGGATTCAAAGGTAGGTATTTAGATTATGATTAGGAATTATACACATTTAGGAAAGTGACAGTATTGGGGTCTCCTCTAAGGTCTATGACTTCCAGTCACAGGGTAGTTGGCCAAGTTTAGACTGACACACATGATTTCCCCCCTACTGAATGGACCTGAATTCCAATTAGACAGATAATGGTTTCTTCCAAGATAAAATTGCCAGTATTGTCAGCTTGGAGATATCTTGCAATCCTTGTCATTGTTTTGGTCCATAGTTTCACAGCTGGGCAAGACTATTGGATGCTTTTCTGCCTTGGCAGCTTCTGTAACAACCTTGTATACTATGAGAAATAGACCTCAGGAAGGAGTCTTCTAGGTCAACTCCAGCTTGATTCCTTTAGGTACTGTGTCCAAAGTGTATTGTCTTCATAAATAAGGTCTTACCTTCAACTTCTGGGAGCAACTAAAGACACTGACAATAGTATATTTTATTTTGAGAGTCTCTTGGACTCCCCTGAATGAAGAGAGATTTCCCAGGTCTGGTACTGAAGTTTTTAGAATGTCTTTGGTTCTTGAGGGGAGCATTACCACACAAAACGGAATATCTCTATCTATCTTTACATATGTGCACACATATATAATTTATATACTATGTACAAATAAAATATTTCCCTAAGTTTTTGTCCATTAATGTTATGTATGCTCCTTTCCCTCCCCCTTAAAGTTTCTCCATTCACCATTCATAGCACGTGTCCTAATATTCCCCCTTCTAGAGCTGAGTGTCCTCCACTTGATCCTTTTTTACTTTCTTAGTTTCTGCAGTTACTTTGGATTATACATTAATATTTAAAGATTTGGAGCTAGGGTCCATAAATAAGAAAGCATATGAATGTTAATTTTTTTTGAGTGTAGGTTACTTCACTGGAGAGTATTTTGTAATTTCATCCATTTGCCCACAAATCTCATGATTACTTTTTCTTTATACCTATAGTAGACCATTTTGTATTTGTACTACATTTTCATTATCCAGTCATCAGTTGAAGGACATTTCTGTTGTTTCCATTTCTTAGCTATTGATAATAGACTCACAATGAACATGGCTGAGCAAGTACCTATGGAGTAGGATGCCAAGGAGAGGTACCGTTAGGTCATATTATAGGTTTAATTAAGTGTTCCAGAGTCCTGAAACAATGGCAGTGACTTCCTTATCCTATTTGATTTTGTATATTTGATTAATATTTGACTTTATGTATTTCCTATTGAGGCATATCCAATTTCTATCCTAGAAAAGGTGGTCAAGATTCTGAATGTATTTCATAAAATTGGAATAGCTTGTTAACCTGGATTGGTGACTGTCATAGGTTTTCTACTGCTGTGAGGAAATAACATGATCTCAAAAATTCTAATAATGGAAAACCTTTCATTGGGATGACTTATAGGTTCACAGGTTTAGTCCACCATTTTCATGGCAAGAAGCGTTTAGGCAGACATATTGCTGGAGAAGGATCTGAGAATTCTACAAATGGATCAGCCGGCAGCAGGAAGACAGAGAGACACTGGGCCTGACTTGAGCATTTAAAACCTGAAAGTTCACTCCCTGGAACAACCTCCTCTAACAAGGCTCTACCTCCTAATAGTGCCACTTGCTAGGATCCTATAGGGGCCATTTTCATTGAAACCATCACAGGAACAATGCAAGGAATAATGGTGTCTAGTCACTATTCTGTTACTATGAAGAGACACCATGGCCAAGCAATTTATGTACAAGAAAGTATTTAATTGCAGCATTGATTATATTTTCAGAGGCTTAGTTCATTATCATGGTGGTGAGGAACATGTTGACAGGGATCCTGATAGCAGGCAAGTATGATGCTAGAGAATCATTTAAGAGATACATCCTGATCCATAGACCAAGAGAGTCTGGGTCTGGTATGGGCTTTTGAAATCTCAAAGCCCAAGGTCAGTGACACACTTCCTCCAACAATGCCACACCTCCCAATCCTTATAAGGCTATCAAAGAGTTCCACTCCTTGGTAATTAAGCATTGAAATATATGAGCCTATGGGTTCTTATTAAACCACCACACATGGTAAGTAAGTGACATTTTGAATACATTTAGCAGTCAAAATGAAAGGAAATACTTTAAAAGCATACATTCAGGGTAGAAAATTTTTTAAATGGTCTTATTAAATAAAAAACACAGAGCCAGCTGGGCGGTGGTGGCGCACGCCTTTAATCCCAGCACTCGGGAGGCAGAGCCAGGCGGATCTCTGTGAGTTGGAGGCCAGCCTGGGCTACCAAGTGAGTTCCAGGAAAGGCACAAAGCTACACAGAGAAACCCTGTCTCGGAAAAAAAAAAACAAACAAACAAAAAAAACACAGAGCCAAATATAGGGGTGAAAGTCTTAGAGATCAGGTCAGGGAAACAGTGAGAACCACCAACCTTAGCTCTCCAGCTCTGCAGCTACCAAAAGTTGAGTTACTTCCTATCTACTTACACCTTTATTGTCTTGCTGTTCTGCCCTCTCATTGCCTCTTAGCCCAGCTACCTCATTTCCTTGTCATTGCCTGTCTGCACAGACCTCCAGATGTCTATGGTTGGTACTTGGATTAAAAGTATATGTCACCACACTTGGCTGTTCCCTAGTGTGTCCTTGAACATACAAAGACCCTGTCTGCCATGTGATCAGATTAAGGGCATGTGCTACCACTACCTGACTTCTGTGTTTACTTAAAAATGGCTGGGCTTTTTCCCCCTGGTCTCCAGGTATGCTTTATTTATTAACATACAAATAAAATATCACCACATTTCAACACAAATAAAATGTCACCATAATTTAGTATATAAAAAATCACTAGGATTTGCACCAGAAATCTCAGGGTAATTCATGTTAGCAAATCTAATGTCAGTTAGCAGACTGAAGACCAAGGTCACAAAGACAATGGCACTATAGAGGTGAAAATGTAACGCAATCATGGGTGGGAGACCAATAGGCAATGTCCATACTGCAGAGTGCAAATTTAACCTGACAAAGACAATCTGGGGAGCTATGCCAGCTCACAAATGCCTTAAAACTTAGTGGTGAGCCATACTGTCTGTAAGCCATGTGTCTACAATTGATTAGAATTAATGAGATTAGCAGCACAGCTCCGTATAGATTTATGTTAAAATAATCTACCGTTTTGTTCCCAGCTCATGCATCAGCAACAATGAATGTGAAAAATGGCAAGAGGAGATATTTCCTATCATTTGTGAGAAGGCATACAGGAGTGAGTCTAACAAGTGTGATAAATGACAATATAATTAGAGAAAACCACAAACTAATTTGAAGAAGAAAGAGAGGGATTTATGCAATTGAGTAAGTGTATTATACTGGTGTCACATATGTTTATTTTAAGAAAAATTTTATATGAAGCTAATACAGTCACAAAGAAAATTATAGATACACGCTTGAAGAACTTGATCCACCAGTCAGTTGGAAGCGTTTAAACCAAGAAATACTTTTCTAGACCAAAAAGAAAGGGACAGAGTTAGTACTTTATGACAAGATTCATGAAAAATACTATGATATTGGAGCAGATGTTATCAGAATGCCAAACAATTCAATGTGTAACAAGATGAATATTAAAAGTAACAATGAAAAGCTGGGCAGTGGTGGCACATGCCTTTAATCCCATCACTCGGGAGGCAGAAGCAGGTGATTCTCTGTGAGTTCGAGGCCAGCCTGGGCTACAGAGTGAGTTCCAGGAAAGGTGCTAAAGCTACACAGAGAAACCCTGTCTCAAAAAACAAAAAAACAAAAACCAAAAAAAGCAAAAAAACAAAAAAAAGTAGGAGAGAATGGAGTAAACATTTTGAAAAAACATTAGTTGACAGGTAAAATACATCAATCAGGGACAAAAGAGATACAAATCAATTTATATTAAAAATCAATATAATAAATTGAAACTGAGAAACTTCAATGAAAAACAAAGAGAAGTTGCTTTGTTATATTAAATTTTTGAGAATTTATTACACAGTATATATAAATCACCACCTTAAATGTATAAAATTAAAGTGTGATATTATAAAATACATTTCAAACAAATGTTGGTTGTACTTTATTTATTTGGTTACTTATTCAGACATTGTTTTATGTAACTAGGCTGTCCTAGAAGTGACATTGTAGCTGAAGATGACCATGAACTTCTAATTCCTGAGTCCTGGGATTAAAGGTGATTGCCATCACAACGTGTTCATACTATGTTTAGCTCCAAGGCAGAGCTTCATGCATGTTTAGCAAGAATTCTGCTGAGCTACATCTTCAGTCTTAGTTGATATATATATTTCATCATGTTTTCATTTCATTGAAATATTTTCCATCAGAAATCTTAAAAACAACAAAATACAATAAGCAATATCTACACATAGAAAGGTCTTCGAAGGACAATATTGCCCAGCAAAGCAAGGTCATTTTATTGGGAGATACGATGAACAAGATGGAAAATGTCTCTCATAAGCATTTTTAAATATAACTATTCCTAGGCATTGAAGTTGGAACTATGCCTATGGAACAAAGCATAAAGGCATAATGTGGGTAATGCTGCTGGGTATTGGACTACTCACTCTAAAGAAAGTGCAGGACTGGACCAGGTAAGGAGTGCAAAAGATCATTTCTATTAAATTTGCAACACCATAGCCCTAAAAATGATTTTATTTTTAATAAATCTGTATAGTAGAAATCAGCTTTTCATGTTTTAAAATTTTCATGACACATAACAAAAAAAAGGAACATTACTCTGTAGAGGATAAAAGAGTGACCCTTATGTCTCAAGTCAGAAAGACAAGCACAAAAAAAGCTATTTCATGAGTAGGGTTTTCTAGTAAATTCTATGAGGTTTTTTTTTTCATATATTAGTCCATTGATATTAGCTTGGGAAAAGATCTATTGATTTTCTTTGTCTATTCGTGCATGTCAATCGACTGGTGCTAGGAGAATATATATATATATATAATATATAAATTTATCCAGGAGTTATTACAGGTTACGTGGTTTAGTTATCCCATGTAGTCACAGCTCTGGTGAGATATGCTCCATGGCTCTCATTCTGCTTTTGGACAAAGTGCTTAAACGCCCATGAACCTTAAACATCCTTGAGGAAGCAGTTTGGAGAAAGGTTTTCAAGCCGGTTTCTGATGATCACAGCTGTTTATGAAAAAGTGTAGCTATTAGATGGAAAACATAAACTCCACAGTGGTTCCGATTGGACTATTCAGGTCCCCTTTCTGATGTTTCAGATTCTCTCCAGGGGCCTGGACATTCAGAGAAAGACAGAGAATGTTGGATATTTTGGAACACTGATGGGTGTGTGGGTTGGTCTTTGTTAACTTCACAAAAACCTAGACATATCGGGTAATAAGGAATCTTAATTGAGAATGCCTCCATAAGACTGGTCTACAGAGAAGCCTGCTGGGCATTCCCATGGTTAATTCCAATGGTTAATGATATACATGGGAGGACCCAGCTTACTGGGAGTGGTGCCACCCTGGCCTGGTACCTACCCTTAGATGTATAAGAAAGCAAACTCAGCAAGCCATGGGAATAAGCCAGGAAGCAGCATTCCTCCATGGTCTTTGTCTAGTTCCTGCCTTGATTTTCTGCTGTGGCTTCCCTCAGTAGATTGTGACTCAGGATATGTAACCCATATAAACCCTTTTCTAACCAAGTTGTTTTTGACTATTGTGGTGTTTTGAATGAGAATGGCCCTCATAGGCTAACATACTTGAATGTTTATTTCCCAGCTGGTGGACTGTATTTTTTTTTTAAAGCAAGATGTAAAACATGATCTTACTTTAGTTTCATCTAGGATATTATGCATATTTCTTAATTACTTTATTTTTTTTAAAAAAAGGTTGTTGTTTGTTTTTTTTTTTCATTTTACAAACCAGTTCCAGTTTTCTCTCCCTCCCCTTCTCCTGACACCTCCCCTCCCCCAATCCCACCCAAGATCCACTCCTCAGAGAGGCTAAAGACTCCCTTGGGGAGTCAACAAAGTCTGGTGTAGCTGGAAGTTTCTTGGGTCCTTCCTGACCCTGTGGTTGGGACGAATCTCTCCCACCTGTATCCCGTTGCCACTTGGTCCCAAGTAAACACACAGAGGCTTATATTACTTACAAACTCTATGGCTTATGGGTCAGGATTCTTGCTAGCTAGCTCTTATAACATAACTCAACTCATTTCTATTAATCTATATGTTGTCACTTGGCTGTGGTGTTACCAGTCTGCTGGCATGTGGTTCCTTCTGTGGTGGGCTGAAGTCTCCCCTGAATCCACCCTACTTTGTCTTCCATTTGAATGTACTGCCTAACCTTATCCTGCCCTGCCATAGGCCAATGTATCTTTATTTATCAACCAACCAGAGCAACACATATTCACAGCATACAGAAAGACATCCTATAGCACTATGGCATACATAAGTTGAGGCAGGACCACGGCCTTTCCCCCTGTGTCAAGGCTGAGCAAGGTATCCCACACTAGGGTGGTGGACTATTTAAAAAGGATTAATAGATGTAATAGTTTTGGAGGAGGTGTGTCACTGGTGGTGGGCTTTGAGGTGTCAAAAACCCATGCCAGCCCACCCACCTCCCCGACCCCACATCCATCACCTGCTTATGAATCAGAAGTAAGTTCTTGGCTACTGCTCTAGCACCATGTCTTCCTGCCTGCCACGATAATTCCCAGCATGAAGGTCATGCATTCCTCCTTGAAACTGTAAGCAAGCCACCAGATAAATGCTTTCTTTTATAAGTTGCCTTGGTCATGGTGCCTCTTCACAGCAATAGTGTAGCACCTCCTCCATGTCTGAACTCAAAGCTTTTGGGGACACAAATCAGAGAAAAAAAGAACCATCAAAGAATTGTCTGACACCCATGTTTCCTTTACCTTTTTTCCCTTCCATGAATATAAGCACTTGCCCTCCCAAAAGTATAGATTCATAGTCCCAGCAAAACTTTTCTCAATATTCACCTATCAATTTGAAGTGGTTTCTATTTTACAATCTGTACCCACACCTACTTTGAACTCCTGAGAGGAAAAATACATGGAAATGCAAAGTATTAATAACATATGTATTCCCTCATCTTCACCAGGGTATTGTAAAATCTAATGAGTTATTGTTTGAAAAGACCTTTGTGGCTTTCAGATGAAAGGTGGAATATGCATAGCATTTTGAGGGGCTTATTTTTGTTGTTGCTGCTATAATTACAGTATAGTCATATAGTCTGTAAGGCATGCCACTAGCAAGAATTGTTTTCTTTCTCTCTCCTGGTTTGGGCTTGAAAATTAAGCCTGTTGCTGTTTTTTTTTTTTCTTGGTTGTGCAAGTCAGTTTTTAATCTCCAGTCTGACTCTTTGCACCAAGTTTGGTTTATTCAGTTAGTTGAAAAACCGAACTCGACATTTTAGAAAATTCCCCAATAACTTTGATATTCCTCTTCCTACACCTTCAGAGTATTTCTCTGTGTGTCAGAATTTTCCTGTTTTGACAATTAACCTGGCCTCCTGCATTGGTTAAGAGTTACCTGGGAAGCTGTGCTCAGCAGCTCTGAAAGGCTGATTCCAGCCCCACCCTTCCAAAATGGAAGTTAGGCTTTAATGTCTAACCTCTAATAAGGCACACAGCTCAGAAGCATCTTGAGAAAATAACTGTTTGGGGTATATGTTTAGCATCAAGCTGATTTCTCTGGGTTTTTTCTGACCCTGGGTTATGGAACTCTGTTTTGCATTTAGTAAACAGTTTACCTTGTCCCTTATGCCCTCTTTCTCCCTTGTTATGTATGGGCTGTCTCTGTCTGAAATTCTTTATGCTGATTTTCCAGACAAGATTATTTATGTTCACTTGCTAATTGAAAATCTCATATTTGAAGTTATTATTCTGATTGATGTCTGTCATTTTGATCAAGCTACAGCTCGCAGATGCTTTGTTAAAACAATTTTACAAGTGAGTTTATCACCATGCCTTTCTCGTCCGACCTTCTCTATGACTGATTGGGAAAAGAATCACAGAGACTCAAAAAGAGGAAATATTTGGCAAACTTCTCATATTCATGCAATTTTTTTCACTACTGAAATAATTCTACTTCAGTGATGTCTCCACAGTCATGGAGAAGTGCAGGCCTACCAGATTCAAAGAAGGAAGACAAAACAAGAAGAAGGGCAGCCTCACCAAGGTGAAAAACCTGAGCCCTGCCTCCCCCAAGTGATTGCGTATATATCTCAAAGAGGATGTGCACAGTTCCTGCCCAATAGTTTCACATGCTGCATGACAGCAATTTCAGAAGTGTGTTAGGCACTGGCAGATGGGAAGGAACTCAGAAAAGAGGAATGAGAAAGTGCACATTTCATAATTCTTAGATTTCATCAACTGTGAGAAATTGCCCTCAAAGTATAAAATCTTTTTCTGGCACCAAACAGATTTACATGGGGATTAGTCTGATGAACACTGCAGCCCTAACTCCTTCTTTGAAAATGAACAATGCTGATTCATACAGTCGATAATTGTATCAAGAACATAAACTTAGCTCAATGTATTTAAATTTTTTCAAATGCAAATTGGTCGTTCATTTATTTAGGATAAAGGTTTAGAATCTAAGATTTTATGACATACAAAATGTTATAATCAACTTTCTTTAGATCTAAGAATTCCTGAGGTAAGGACTTTGGTCTGTGGAATCATAAGCCATCAAGCTTGGGGAATCTTGTGTGCAATAAATCCAACATTATCATAATGCAAACATTTTTCTGTTAATTCTTTTTAATACAGAAATGTCCAAAGTTGTCATGTGTATCTTTAAAAGAAAAAAGTCCAATCACACAAAACAAGAAAGATTAATAAAGCAAAGTGTTAAGTTTGGAAAGTGATTCTGTTTGAACTAAAACTTTTACTTCTCACAATTTCCAACCAGTGACTATCTCCAAATTTCACTCCTTATTCTTTTTTTCATTCATTTAAAATATTCACTGAAGGGCTTTTATGTGACAAGAACTGTTCTGAATGTGAGGGACATTTCAGTGAAAAATCTAACTTTCAGTACCTCTTGAACTTCCTTTCTGTGTGCAAGATCATCAAGCAGGTGAATTAATGGGAGATGTAGTCTCAGATGGCAATTAGTAATATGAGGAAAGAGTAGGACTCTAGACACCAAAGAAGAAAAAGGGATGGAAATATTTAATGCACTCTTTTTATTGTTTATTAAATTTTAAATTAATTAATCAATGAGTGAAATTTTCCCAACCTTATCACAGTTTCTCTTCCCTCCTTCCTTCCTCCCAGTCCCTCACCACAATATCCCACCTTACCACATCCACTCACTCTTCTTTCTCTTCAGAAAAGTGTAGGCCTTCAACATACATCAGCAAGCCATGGGATATCAAGTTGCAACAAAACTAGGCACCTCC
The DNA here is from genome assembly GCF_949786415.1 of Peromyscus eremicus. Classification (NCBI taxonomy): domain Eukaryota; kingdom Metazoa; phylum Chordata; class Mammalia; order Rodentia; family Cricetidae; genus Peromyscus; species Peromyscus eremicus. The sequence goes on from NC_081435.1 coordinate 17,372,217, forward strand.
TCTCTTATTAAGGCTGGATAAGGCAACCCAGAGAAGGAAAGAGTCTCAAGAGCAGACAACAAAGTTAGAGAGAGCCACTGGACCCTCTGCCAGGAGTCCCACAAGAAAACCAAGCCATAAAACTGCAACACATGTACAGAGGTCCCAGATCAGTCCCATGCAGGTTCTCTGATTGGTGGTTCAGTCTCTGTGAGCCCCAATGAGCAGAGCAGAATTCATTTGACTTAGTGTTTTTCCATGGTGTCTTTGACTCCTCTGGGAGGGTTTTCTCAAGAGTGTTTGGCTGTGGGCCTCTGCATCTGTTTTCATCAGTTGCCGGGTGAAGCCTCTGAGGACAATTGGGCTAGGAAACAATCTATGATCTGTGAGTTCACTGAGAAAGAGAAATACAATAGACATCACAGGTAGATTATGGACCGGGCAGGGTAAGTCTGGATGGAGATAGGTTGACATGGGAATGAGAGGGATCAGGCGATGGGAGGGAGGACAGAGAGAGAGGGTACTGGGAAAGACTACTGCAATCAGCGGCATTTCTGAGATAAGCTAGAAATCTAGGGCAATGGAAACTCCCAGGAATCTATGAGGGTGACCCTAGCTAAGAAATGGAAGATACAAAACCTGAACAAGCCATCTCTTGTAACCAGGAAAGACTTCTGGTAGAGGGATTGGGACCCCAACTCAGGCACATAATTTGCCCTGCCTACAAGATGTGCTGGGACAAGGTGGTGCAGAATTATTATGAGAGTGGCCAACCAATGACTAGTCCAGCTTGATACCCATACTATAAGAGGGAGCCAACTCTGGAAAATGCCTGGAGGGTCAGGAACCAGAGGATGGACAGCCCAGAGACTTAAGATAGAACCAAACGTGACCATTAAAAAAGAAAAAAAGTCAATGAAATAATTCCTAACGACATTCTGCTACACTTGTTTAAAGCATTCTGACTAGGAAAATGCCCTCTGAGTTTTAGGTAGTTGAACTGACAGCAAAAGAAAGTGAAAGGAGAGAGATTCTCACAACAGGAAGAGCAATCCCCAAGGGCAGAACCCTGCTGCCTTGGAAGAGTAGCATTGAGGGCCTTCCACAAAGGGAAGAAGAGAGAGTCTGGGGAGTTGTAGGAGACCAGTCAAGCAGCCTATGAAACTAAGCGAAAGCCCACGGATAGCAATTTGTGAGGAATGGGGACCTCTGGAGCACCTGGAACAGATGGGCATAATGACTGACAAATTGTTTTCAAAGGATCAAGGTGACCACAGGGTAATAACTCCAAGGGCACTTGAAGAAGCAAGATGACAAGCCAGAAACCCATTGCAGTGTGTTGAACACTGTAGATTCCTAAATATTATCCATTTGTCACCCATCTTCTGGGCCAAGGGTGTTCTTCCTCTTTAAACAACTGTTCCATCTGTGTTCTCAGGACTTGATAATTTAAAAGCCATCTCCATCACTACAGTCATCAGCAATGCAGAGGCAAAAGCCTGTTTTCCTTCTCCTCTTAGTCCCAAGAATAGTGTCCAGTGCTAGAAAAATGAATCAAAGCAGAGTCATGCTGAATGGACATTTTTAATATGCAGCATGTTTCGAAGATCTCCATTGGAGAACAACTATACTAATTTATTGATCTAAAAAGTCACTTTGAGTTTGGTCTTCCCATTTCCACACACTACTCAAAGTGCAAGCTCTGTTATGAGGCCATCAGTCCTCCATTCATGCCTATGTTACTAATTATCCCTCTACATGCTTATAGTGTGTTATATTAGTAATTATTATCTTGTAACATTTCATCTCTATTGATTTGTGTACCTGTTTGTATTATGGACTTCCCAGACCTTGTGACCAACCTGATCCAATGATTAAACAATGCATTCCAGGACCAGAGTTTGAGACTAGGAGCATTAAGTGAAAAACTTCAGATGACTATGGTTCTTTAGGGAAGAACTCTTCGAACTACTTTGTATAAAATAATATTACAGTATTTAACAATAACTAAGAGCTCTTCTATCAGAAAATAAATTAGAAAGAGTATAGTCAGGTTGTAAAGCTAATAGTGTAACACATGTTTTGTTATAACAAGATATGGAGAACAAAAACAAGAAAGTGATTATAATTTCATAATATGACAGAATTTTGAGTAACTGTTTCCAAATATACTTATAATTGTACTGGATTCATCCAGTGAGATGGTTGATGTCAATATAGCCTTGACTGGACTGAGTACCTACCTATATGTGGAGTATAATTTCTGATTTTGACTCTGAGAATGTTTCCAGGAATGACTGGTGTTTGAAGAAGACAAGTAAATAACGCAGCTGTGGCCTCAGTTATAGTTTGAGTTTGAAGTCTCCATCACAGGCTTGTCCTCTGAGCTCTTATTTCCAAACTGGTAGAGTTGCTTGGGATGGCTGTAGCCCTTAGGAGGTTGGGATCTCTGGTTGTTTGAGGTGTGTCATTAGTGGAAGTTCTTTGCAGGTGACACCTTTTGGTTCCAGTGGTGCTCTCTGCTTCCTGTCCTGCTTTGATTCCTGTAGTATCTGCCATATTCACAACACTGAAAGAATGCTTCTCTTCCAGGACACTGGGGAGTCAACCATGTGAATTCCAATGTCATGCTTAACTGATCTTTTCTAAAACAGTATGCCAAAATATACCTTCCTTCTGCTTTACATTGTTTCTTTCTAGACTTTTAGTCACAGCAATGTGACAGTCTCTAAAACACTCATCTGTGGTAAGTGGACACCAAACAACTGCTCAGGGCTGAGAAAGAACAAAAGGCAGGGATGAAAATAATTTTCACTCTCTTTTAGGAGGCTGAGACACCAACCATTTCTTACCAATGGTCTTCAGCATCTCTACATTTGGCTTTAGTATGTTTACTGATGGAATTTCAGTTTCTATTGCCTTACACTTGAAATAAGAATTCTGCCTTCTGCCTCCCTGATAAAGATGTTGTCGGACATGAACTAACATCCCATGTGGCTGGCCTTCTGATCCCCCTCTTGCAGGTGGCCTACCATTTAGCTTCTTAGCCTTTGTTATTGTGATAGCCAATTTCTTTACTACTTTTCCCTTGTCCTTTTGTCCATATGAGTTCTTAACTCTGGTTATGGCTCTTCAGACATTCAAGAGTATATAATGGAGAAGTTATGCGAATCAGATAGTCTTGATTTGGATGGATCAAAAACACACTCAGTGAGGTGCAAGATCAGAGCAGCATTTACAGGCTGTTTCTGCTCATCCTAAGGACTCTAAACCATCACTATTAATAAACAGTTAAGGCAAATTTAAAATATGACTTCAAACACATGAAGGTTTATTTATTATAAATTGTTGAGATTTAGCTTTAAAACATGATGTTGTGGATAGGAAAGGGATCATGAAAGAAAGATATTTAATATGGAATAAAGTATGTATCTGTAATGTTTGTGGGTTCATTTAACTAGATTCTCAATGCACCAGCTGATTAACTCCAGCTCCCTTTGATTTCTCAGGGCAGAAACCAGCTGAGCTTTTTAGCTAGTCCGGGAAAGTACATTACTTCCATCCTCTTTTTAAACACTCTATAAAGAACGCTCTCCTTCATAATAGCTTTGTTTACTGCATAGTACACCATGTTCTAATTATCACCCCTGCCTCACTAACCACACAGCTTATGTTCCCACACTCATCTGTAATTTTTATGCCTCCTGCAGAAATGAAGAGAACATTAATAAGAATAATACTTGGATGATAATATTTTTGGCAGAATTTGAAAAAAAAATGTAGCTGATTGTGTAGACAACAGCGCTTTCTGCTCCATGGATGTTACCCATCACCAACAGCAAGCTCCTTTCCTGTTTGCATATGTGATGTGCTGTCAGTCCCTCACCTAATTATTTCTCTCTTTTCTCTAATGATTGTTCTAGTTAATATTGGCTGACTTTTCCTCTAGTACACATTTTCTCTGCTCTTCTTCTGTCTATTCCCTTTAACTTGAGAATTCCTTGTCTCTCTTTGTATATTCTGAAATTGTCTCATTTCCAATTCTCCTTATTTTATATGCTTCTCATTTTCTTTTTCAATCTTTTTCACTTCCTTCTTTCTCCCCCTCTTTCTATCTTCTACTTGCAACAACTTCTCTAATGTATGAACAGAATATATCTTTTTATTTATTTACTGGCAAAAAATGTATATACATATATATTGATATGGGGATTAATGCATTTTTCAGTGCAAGAAATGGGAGCAGCGGGAATGTCAAATAGAACATTATAATGTTTAAAAATCAGTACATTAGCCAAGTAAGGTTTAAATAATGTTTTCATGGCACAGAATCTAAATAAAAGAGCAGTAAAGTAATAGAAAGGGGAAATGACTATAAAATGATTCTTTCAAAAATAACATGTCTGTAGAGAATCTCAGGAATTTTCTGAATCCATAAAAGGTATAGTCATTCTGTCTTTTTCACAGCCTTTCCTAAACTTGAAAAATATGTGTTTCTTCGTATGTTTCTTATGGGATGAAGGAAGCAACAGGACTCAACTCTTTAAGGATGATGTTTGCTGTTGATTTTGCTATTGAAAGAGCTTGATGGAGTGTTTCTATGATAGAATCCTCACATCAACATGAAAGGGCCATGACAGAAAAAGGGGAGAATGTTGTTGATTGTAAGGGAAAGAGACAGAACAATGATAGGTATCACTTCATGGGGACACATTCAGAGACAACTCAGAAATCTGATTTCATAGATGATATCGACTTTTCTGTCAATGGTTGATTCTGATAATCCCTCGGAATCAGTGGGACTTTGAGAAAAATAGCAGCTAAGGCATCTTCCTCTGCTTGTCATCAGCCTCTAGAAATGTTTCAGTTTAGATGAAATGATAGAGATGAAAGAGTCTGTCACACAGGGTAATATTTTAATGAGTTACACATGGTTTAACTTCATTTAAGGCAATAACTTAGCCCAGAAGCCACATCTGCCAGCCCTCAGTGAGGGGCTTCTTACCTGGGAAAGGACAGGAAGACAGTGCAAATTGAAGCCCAAAGCTGTGTCCATTATTTGAGTCCACAACTGGACTGAGCACAGATCTTAATACTGATTCCTCGGGTTTGTGTTTCCTTCCTTCAACTTCTTCAGCCACTGATTCCAAGTGAGCAATCCTCTGTGAGGATGGTGTGTTGGGTTATAATCATCCAGACAATACAAGTGAAGAAATTGTTTACCTAGAACTCTCCCTATCTTAAGACCACTGATCATCCTCTTTGGGTTCATACATTGCTTCTCAGAAGAGATTCAGTGAGCAATGAAGGAGGAACTATAAGGCCTCTCACTATAGTGCCAGCAGTAGGCAGTTAATAACCGAGGACACAAAACTACCTTGGCAGTTTTTTTTAACTTGGAAACTGGGGGCCTGATGCATCGTGGGTAAGTGTTCTATCACAGAGCTATGCTTACAGTCCTTCCAGAGAATTTGTGGCTGGGTTCAAACAAAAGTATCCTAGAGACTCTGCTGTAACTGATTGGAGGAGGCAAAAGAGAGCTGAGTTCTTCCTACAGCCACTCACCAGACTCCCAGCCTGAGTGAGTTCCAACCAATGACAACTGTATTCACAATACCCTTGGTAGACAAAGCCTCCAGAACATAATCCCCAGAGCACATTCTGCTTGTAGCAAATGGAGTCAGATATCATTGTTTAGGAAGAGAGGGGGATTGGGTTACAGTCTCCCTTCGCCTGATGTGTCTCTGTGGAAACAGAGTCTAGGAACCACCCCCACCTCCATCACAGAAGAGGTATGTGATTAAGTCCTATGGTGAGATGGGATTTGGCAAAGAGATGTGGGCATGAGGGTTTGCAAAAGAGCTGAGCCCCACTCTGGGACTAAACGGCTGGGGTGACTTACACGTGCTTCAGTCGCTCATGAACAGGGACTCCTCTGTGTTGTCACAAGGGAGACTGGAATATGGCACATTCCTGCAGAAGAAGGTCATTTAAACGTGAGGTGTCTGAAGAAAAGGCAATGAATGGTGTTTCAGCTCAATTCAAACAGTGGCTTTGGGGCCTCAGCCTGAGGCTACAATTTCAACTTCAGGGGAGGGGGAGAGTTAAAGTCAACTCTCACAGACTGACTTAAAACTGAGTTAGGGCAGGGGAAGGGAAGCATGGGAGGGATGGAGGGAAGAAAGGGAAGAGGGAAATAATGACATTTAGTTTAATTTCTAGCAATAAGAGAAATGAAAAAAAAAAGGCAAAAAAAAACAATCTTGAGTCTGAGGATGAGAGCACTTATAAATGACAGAGACAAGGAGAAAGTGCAGGAGCTGCCCATGGCCACTCCAGTGGTGACATGTGGTGTGAAAAAGACGAATCGCAGTGGCCGCAGCTCCCCCTTGACTTCTCAGCCTGAAAATAGTCTCCCCCAGGTCACATGCTATTTTCCTTGCCCTTTCCCAAATGAAGATGCTTGAGGCAGAAGCTTGCTGTTGCCATGGTTACTTGAAAAGCTCCCACATCAACATAGCCACATTCATTTGAAAACATTCTCAACTGTGACCCACTATTGGACTGGTTTGCTGAGAAATCGACAGCACCTTAAAGTCATTGACGAGGAAGAAAAGCTTTGTCTGCTCATGCTGGTGACCCTTGTCACTTTCTCCTGCTTTGTCCCACCTGCTTCTGTCCACAGAAATGGAGGGTCTGTCTTGTGCATGACACATTTCTGGGCTTCTGCAGCAGGAATCAGCACATGTGTCTTCGGTCTTTGTCTAATGAATTTTACAATGAAGGAAACAGATATTGCCTAAACAAGATCTTTTTGTCTCTGCCTTCTCCTGTTGGTGAAGATGTCTGACAGCATACATCCCTACTGGGTTTTTCTCCTTTCTGATATTTCTTTTTTTAATCTGTGAGGCAGGATCTACCACTCTTCCTGAATGCCAGGACAAGCAATTTGCACACTAAAAAGCAAAAGGATAATTCATTCTGGTATCTTAAATTAAAAGCCTTATCAGGAAACATTTTTAAGATTTGTTTTCAAAAGGAAGCAAATTCATCTTCTGTAATTTCTTAGACTCCATAATATGCAGAATAACCTTCAGTTTCTTCCATCTGTAAGCAAAGACAGTCACCTACAACAGGATGCTTTTCTTCTCTGTTAAACTGAATCTAGGTGCTTTAGAATTATTTTTCCTTTCTCTCTTAAAGTTTTGCTATCAGCTTTTCCTATCAGCAGTGGTTAAAATAGGGGCATATCTACAAGTCATGGAAGATGTGAACCTTCCTTAGTCCCAGATTATACCAGGTAGGAATCTGGAATCACTTCACACTCAGATGCTGTTTTGTGGTGATATATTGTGTACCCTAATAAACTTGCCTGAGCATCAGAAGACAGAGTCAGCCACTAGATTAGACATAGAGGTCAGGCAGTGGTGGCATACACCTTTAATCTTATCACTTGGGAGGCAGAGATCTGTCTGGGTCTCTGTGAGTTCAAGGCCACCCTGGACTGCATGAGATTGATCCAGTGTAGGAGAGAAACAGAACCAGACAGTGGTGGCACACACCTTTAATCCTAGCACTTGAGATTTCATGCCTTTGCTTGGGAAGTACACATGCCTTCAATCCCAGAAAGTAATAAGGCAGGGCAGAGAAAGGTATAGAAGGCATGAGGTAACAGGAACTCACTCTTTTTAGGCTGAGGATTTTGTAGAGGTAAGAACTAGTGGCTGGCTGTTCTGCTTCTCTGATCTTTCAGCTTTCACCCTGATAATTGGCTCTGGGATTTCATTAAAAGACCATGTAAGATTTGAACAACACTGGTTAGTTCACAGAAAGTCATGTGTTCTCGTATTATTATAGAACTCTCTCTCTCTCTCTCTCTCTCTCTCTCTCTCTCTCTCTCTCTCTCTCTCTCTCTCTCTCTGTGTGTGTGTATGTATGTGTGTGTGTGTGTGTGTGTGTGTGTGTGTGTGTGTGTGTGTGTTTGTGTGTGTGCACCTAAACAAGATTTTCTCAAACATAGCTGCATGAGATGGGCATACTCAGTTGGGTATAAAATCTTGTGGTTTCTAGCCTCTTAGAATTTTAAGCTGAGAGACCTGTACACTATCAGTTTACCAGATGGATTCAATATTGCTAGTTCACCAGATTACATGGCTTTACAAGCCAATGTGGGCAGAAAGTTCACCAGCACATCCTATCTGACCTCCCATAAACTACAAAATTACTAAAGTCAAGTGAGACATAGTGAAAGCTATTTATGCTCTTTGATATAAGTAAAGGGAACAGTGCTGATCATAGCATACTGGCAAGCTCAATAAAGTACTCAGATACAAAATAGGTACATCAACCAGGTGGCAGTGGCGCGTGCCTTTAATCCCAGCACTGGGGAAGGCAGAGGCAGGTGGATCTCTGTGAGTTCAAGGCTAGCTTGGGCTACATAGTGAATTCCATGAAAGGAGCAAAGCTTCACAGAGAAACTCTGTCTCCAAAAAAACCAAAAACAACAAAAAATAGGTACATCATTCCCCTTCTAATCTCCAACTTTCAAACTTTTAATCTGCGGTTTGAAGAATCTATGCCTACTTTTCCAAACTGGACTTCCAAAAATCCTCTTTCCATGTCTTGTGGACTACATCTGATTCATTTATTGTTCTCCCTCCCGGTCTCTCTTGTTCTCATCTCCTATTGTTTCCTATATGTTCACTCCTGCAGAAGGTTCTTCTTGCTTTTATAGACAATAACAACAAAATGGCTGTTTCAAAAGAACAGGAATGTATTATCTTACCATTCTGAAGGAAGAGGTCTGAAAAGCATCAGTAGGTAGGGCTGGTTCTCTTGGAAGTCTCCAGGAGAACTTGCCTCTTCCCTGTTCTCCGGGGTGCACTGCTCCTTGGCTGGTGCTGTGCCACTACACCTTCTTTGTCCCTGTAGTCAGTCTCCTGCTACGATCTCTTTTACAGGGACAATTGTGATTCCATTCCTGACCACGAGGAAAAGCCTAGGGATGTCAGCTCTGTTCTGGAAGATTGTTCTAGTCAAATGGGGAACGTTTCGGTGATACAGAAGGTGTGTATCACTTTTCCTAAGCAGTCAGATATGGACTTGTTTGGTGGTCTCCTGCAAACTTCTGTGCAGTGCTTTCTCCTGTCTCTTCTGCTTGTCTTTTGTGGGACTGTCTTCTCTCCTAGATTACCTTCTTTCCTGAGAGAACTGGCACTCTGAATCTACACTGGGATTCTGTGGCCCCACACACCATCTCGACTTCTCAAGCAGATGCTATACACTTACTCCTTCCATGTATAAAAACAGTCATGTGTAAAAAAAATCCATTTTTAAATACGTGCAAAAGAAACTGGAAAGGACAGATTTCAGTTTTGACCCAAGCTCTTTCACTCACAGGAAACAGTGAATATCCAACATTTTTATTACTACTGTTTGTAAGCCTGAAATAATAGTGGCTCTGAATTTTACCTTTCCCCGATGCTTTTCTCAGTTACAGCTCTGAGAGTCTCCTTTTGGTGAAACTAATGAGCTCTCTCTTTTCTGGATCTACGGCAGTTTGAATCCCTCTTGTGCTATGTCTCAACGCATTGAACAGTTGTCTGGGAATGTCGCTGGCCTCAGTCTCCACAGCAGACAGTCCCTAACAATGCCCTTTACTCATGTTCATTCTGTACCACGATGGGACTAAAGCATTACACATTCCAGAGAATAAAAACCTTGCTTTTAGGTTCTCATTTTCCCAGAGATGATCTTATTTAGTTGGAGACTATTCTGTGATGCTAGGCAATAGCAGGAGCCTCAGCTGACAGTTACTTGTGCAATCACCAGGGTGAATCACTGACTATGGGTAGGGTGCTGTGTGTTGACTTCTGGCAGGTTAGGTGTACAAATGAACTTTCAACTTGCAAAGTTCTCAAAATAAAATGCCACATATCGAAGAGTGTATAACCTTTTTGCAAGGTGAGCAATTGTGCGTGTTTGCAGACAGAAGAGTTGACCTTCAAGCTATGCTAACCAGAGTCATACCTTTCCCCAAATGATTTGATTATGCCTCCATGTTCCAAACCCAGAGTTTCATTCAGCCAAAGTTGTGCCAGTTACCTACTCACCTCTTGCCTGTTCAATACTTTCTACTTACTACGAGTAAAATTTTATTTTCCTCTTGTGGAGTTGTTAAAGGGATTGTTAATTGCATCAAACAGGATTCATGTACACTAGGTCAACCTGAACCTCACTATGTAGCTAAGAATGACCTTGAATTTCTGTCTTCCTGCTAGTACCCCTTAAGTGTTGAGATTACAGTTGGACAGTGCCATACCTGTTTGAGGTGATGCTTTCTTCTTGGAATACCCTCTCAATCTTTCTGTCCTCTGAAATATATCCCCAGAGGTGTCTTGACAAACACACTGTCCCTCCAAATGCCAGTTAACCCTCTTTCTTTAAGTGGAATCAGTTCATGGTGGATTTTCTGGTACACATTCACCTGAAAATTATGTATTCAGAATATAACTTTTCCATGGATTGGCTACAATGTGCCCCCCAAAAGATTAACCAACCAGGATATAGTTATTGAAATCTGGGTGATTCCAAATGCATGCCAGATAGAAATAAAAAAAGCATTACATTTTTTCTTCTAGAACTTTAAAAAATAGTTTCTTTAATTTTATGAGATTATACTATAATCTTACAATTTCCCCTTATCTTTTCTCACTCCAAACCCTTTATTTATTGATTTATTCATTTACCCCTCCTTTTTTATTTTCTTTATAAAGTCCATGGGCCTCTTTTTTCACTAATTTTTTAAATACATATATGCACATGTATATATGTATATATTCTTAAATATATAAATACAACCTGCTCAGCCTGTATAATGTTACTTGTATGTATGATTTTCACGCTAACTGCTTGGTATTGGATAACCAATTCATGTGCTTTCCTGGGAGAAGACTCTTTCTGCCACTCCTAGCATTCTTTTGTTGCCTGTAGTTCTTTGTAGTTGCTTGAATTATAGGGTTAAAATCTCCCAGGCTTTCCGCTGTCCACATTATCATTGTTTGTTGTTATTGTTATTAGCATATGGTAAGACAGTCATGCTGGTGACACTTTATGAATATAATATTGTGTCTCTTAAGAAACTTCTCCAAACAATATTTTAATTTAATTGGGAATCCATTTTTCAGCAAAAAATGTTTTCTCTACATTTCAGAAGCAAGGGCAGAAACTCCATGTTCACAAATGTCTGTACACACACATACATAAAGTTCTGTCTTTCTTTCCCCTTGCACATCATTTGAGTTTGATAAATATGAAGAGAAATCAGATCCCAGGTGGGAACCCATTGCAAGACCCCACAGCACTTCCATCACTTAACCATAATCTATGCTCTCAACAGGGGAAGATAATGACTTCAGGAACAATCTTTCCTGGGTTTCATGCTAAATGATAGGAAAGTGCAGGCCCTGTGTTAAAGCCTCCTGTTATTTGCAGAATACTTAGCATAACCTTAAATATGGAAATGATCAAATTGTGTGACCTTTAGTTTTAATTCTGCTGTCTTATCTTCGTGTACAATTCCTATTTTTAATAAAGATGTGTGAGCACATGTGTGTGTTTCCGCCTAAAGTAACCAAGACACTCAATATAACATTAACACTTCAGAGTCACATCCTGAAGCTGGGATGTGACGATGAGCATTAGCTTATTCTTACTGTAAGTTTATCTATATTACCTCCATGACTGCATACTATAAGAGACTTGTGTTTTTTTTTAAAGTATGCAACGGGCACATTACATTGTTAAGAGCCTTCCCCTTTGATTTTCTTTCTACTGATTTGCATATTTCAATTTATAATGAAATGCAGAGCTCATTAAGTACTACTTTTGACTATATGTGTTACTTTTAATATTAGTCAGTATGGAAAAAACTCTCCCATGAAATATGTTGAACAGTTCTCTCCAGGGACTAGACAGATTTTAAAAGGTAGTGAAGAATTTAAAAACACCTTGAGCAGATTGCATATGAAAGAGTCATGGTCCCTGCTGAAGCCCATAAGCAGATACGTACTTGCTATTTCTGATAAAATAGCATCCATGGGTTCACACAGAGCCTACAGTAACATACTGCATACCCCAGGGAATAGCCTTCAAGCTGCCTTCTCAACAAAAGTGGGAACACAGACTCCCAGGCAGTGAAGAAGGAACTTGTGTCTGAAACTCTTTTGAATGGAATCAGTCTGATCAGATTCACATGCAGCCTCAGGCAAGTGGCCCCATACTAGCCTTTGTGTGCATAGCTAGTGTCTGCTAATCAAAACCCAAATGAGAAAGTCACAGAGAAATACAGAGGACTGTACATGGGGCTCACCTAAAGAATATTTTTTGAAATCCTCCTGAGTTCCAAACTAATATGGCTGCAAATGTCTTTATTTTTGGTGCAGTTTTCGGAAGGTGGTGCATCCAAGATGGAGCAAAGATTTCTGCAGATCGTTACTGTGTCACGCACAGTCCTTCACAGTATTAGTATACTTGCCAGAGTAGAGGCTGCACTGGGGAGAGCTGGCATTTATGTGTGCATACATGTGTCAGAATTCCCATCATCAGCCTCCTTGTTTACTCTTGATCTGTGAAGCTGACTTTGGAAACTTGTACAGTGGCATAGACCCTCTATTATACCATCATTTGAAGTTGGTATTGCACCACCCTTAAAATCCCCTTCATCCTTCTTCATTACCTCCCAAACACCCACCTCTTATAGTAGTTGGTTTATTTATTTTTTGCAAAGACAGTTTAAATATCCATTATTTTATATCATACATATCATTAAAATGCCATTGAGTAGCTACTATTTTTACCATCTCTATGACAATATTCATCCCAGCCCATCACACATTTGGGGCTCTCAAGTGTTTTCAGACTACCTACTGTAACTCAGTAATTGTGATTCCTACATGTCTTTTATGGCTTATAGCTGAGTCTTGGTGTTGAATAGTATTCCCGTGTATTCCTCTGTGAGGATGACCATCTTTTGTAACTTTTATCTAGCCAACAGCTGAGAGGTATGTTGGAAGTTTCCAGGGTTGCAGCCATTATGAATAAAGTTGCTCTAAACATGTGTGTGTGTGGGCCTTTGTGTGGATTGAAGCTTTCAGTGTATTTTGGTAGATAGAAATGTAATAATTGAAAGAGCGTATGACAAAAGTATGACTTTTTTATGTTAGTGCCTTTCAAGCAATGCATGTGTCTCATTTATGTGTGCATGCATGTGTGTGTGTATGAATATGTGTGGTTGCTCTTTGTCTTCCCTCTCCATTTCCTGCTCCCAGTGATAATCTTTTAATTATGTGCCTTCTTCTATGTACATTAGTGGCACTAATACACAGGAGCTCACACAGAACAGCTCTTCTGAGAAGTACATATCAAGGGACACTGTTATCACCACCATCAAGTTCTTACCAGTTTGCTTTCAGCTGTTTCTATACTTGCTTGTGTTTCCTATTCTTCTTGTGTCTTCTTTTCATAGTGTGTCCATGCTTTGTGACTATAAATGTAAGTTCCTTCAGGGATATTATTTTTAATCTTCATTCCTTTTGTCATTTCCATCTTTATCAAAAGATGTTAGGTAAATATATCATTTGCATGCAATGAATGTTGTTGATTGACTGGCAAGCATTTATTTCCTGAATAAAAATGTCACACTCAGAATGGAATTTGGAAAGACTGCCGATTACTTCCCTAACTTGGCAACTCCTGCAAGCTAATGGAGTAACACTGATAGAACTAAAGGTACACAGCTAATAAACTGCCCAACTCCCAAGGTTCGATTTAAAGATCTTCCAAAGACTGGTTCTCTTTGGGTCACCACACTTGCCAGTTTGGACTTTTGAAACATACTAATACGGGCTGACATAACAAATTAGCAACAAGAAAAGTTCACCAAAGGACAAGCGTGAGAAACTGTGCCAAATATATTAGCATTCGCTCTGCAACCTCGTCTCCAGTTTCTGTGAAGTTGATGGTTGGAGGTTACGCTTTCATTAAAAATTGACAACATTTTAAATGCTAATCAAAACTGCTTGTCCTTTCTACTTCTATTTATCTTGGAAGGGGGAAAATGAGAGAGAGAAGAAAAAATAGGCAGGTTGCTTTGAACTGAAACAAATATTCTCTCTAAAACTTCCCAGACAAGGTTGCCTCCTCCTGTGTGGGACAGATAAGAGCTGGGAGACTGTGGAGATGCTTACCTGTAGTGTGGAGACAGCACATATGAGTTAGAGATGTGCTCTCACATGGGAAGAGAAGGCATGAGTACTTGAGGCCACAGGGGTGTGTGTGTGTGTATGTGTGTGTGTGTGTGTGTGTGTGTGTGTGTGTGTGTGTGTGTGTATCTATGGGGATGCCATTCCTATAAGAGTATTTACTGAGTTGAGTGTTAGGAAACAGTCATGAAGGTATGGCTCATTTAGGAGTAGGTAAAACACTTAGATTTTCATATCTGCCAAAAATTAGCTTCTATTTACAAACAAAAAAAAATTGCTCACTTCATTTTGTGGAGTTTCTGGTCAGATTAAGTTACAGACGTATCTTAGTTAAGGTTACTATTGCTATGATGAGACACCATGACCAAAAGCAAGATGTGGAAGAAAGGAATTTGCTTCCAAAGCAATGCTCATCATTAAAGAAAGTCAAGACAGGAACTCAACCAGGGCTGTAACTTAGAGGCAGGAGCCATGGAGGTGTGCTGCTCACTGGCTTGTTCCTCATGGCTTGCTCAGCCTACTTTCTTATAGAATCCAGGACCACCAGCCCATGGATGGTACCACCCACAATGGGCTGGGCCAACCCCATCAATCACTACTTACAGAAAATACATTACAGCTGGATTTTAAGGAGGTATTTTCTCAATTGAGTTTCCCTCCTTTCAGATAACTCTAGCTTATGTCAAGTACATATAACACTAGCTAACATCTGACCTAAATATTTGATTTTTCATGAATATGAGGATACAGTGGACAAAATGTCTATTGTATGTCTATTTGCATACATCTCTCTCTCTTTCTGGGTGTGTATGTATATGAATGAGTGTGAGCGTGTGTGTGTGCGTGTGCGTGTGCATGTGTGTGTGTGTGTGTGTGTGTGTGTGTGTGTGTGTGTGTGTGTACAGAAGGCTTGGTAACCTAACTCAGAAATGTATAGAGTTGTCTCTGACTTTACATTTCTGTAGGGAGGCTGTGTCTTCACTCAGAATAGTAAAACTTCTTAGGCTTGCTGATGTGGTGTTAGAAATACATTCATCATCACAGAACGGACACCCCACCCCACAGAGTTCATCACAGTCATCAATAGATTGGTTTTTTTCTTCTCTTCCTTCCCTCTTCTTTTTTCTCCTCTTCTGAGTCCTCTGCTTTCTCATTTCTCTGATCTCTGCCATCCCCCTCTCTCCTTAAGCTTTGTGCCCTTTGCTGTTTTCATCATCAGTACAATCATCATATACTACTGTGAGCTTAGCATTCTTACTTTTATTTAATTAGTATAACAATCCCAAGATCCCAAGGTATATGCACTCTTTTGTCTCAATGAAACATTATTTACCCTGGCTTTGCAGGCTAAGCTATTCCTCCAGTACAGGCTATAGGAAGCCTCAGCCAGACACAGTTGACAATAAAGCAAAGACTCCCCATCATTAAACTGAAGCCAAGTCTTCTCTAGTAAGCATTGCTGATCTTTATTCAGATAGGAATCTTTGTCTGAGTCTATTTATATTTTTAATGAATAGAAATAGTTGGGATAATGAGTTCCATAAGTTTATTCCCTACTGTTTTTTAAAAAAATAGTTCTTTCCACTTACCCTAAATCCTCATTTTTAAGCTTCAAAGGGGGGCCTTTGTTCTGGAATTTGATGAATAACTCCATCTCAATGCTCTCTCAATTCTTTTCAGCTTTATAGACGCACTTTGAGCCTATTCACCTTTGATTTTTACAGCCAGAAGAACCTGATTATAGGATGTCTCCAAAGAAAATATTCCCATTCATTTGGTCACTTTCATTGCTGTATTATCTAAACTTTCTAAAGTCACATTTGAAACAAAAGGTAGTTCAAACATAAGAGATACAAGCAGAATAGAGCTAATTCCTGAAGTGGAGCCTAGGAGTGGACTGGGTTGATTTTTCTATCTACTTTTTCTAATACGGCAGTATTGTGGCTGTCCTTAAGTATGAGGTTCAATATTTGACTACTGCAGGAGGAGGAAGAGTGTAGACAAGCTGTGTTGGTTGACTGTGTCAATATAGCCTCCCCAATTGCTTTCCAAAGTTTAGTTTTACAATTGTTCATATATTTAAAAATGCAAACGACTCACAAGAAAGGCAATATATTTAGTCTTCATCCATTAAAATCCAAATGTGACTTTGGGAACCTGAAATGGGAGCCCTGAATTGTTTTATCTGGAGAGACATCAATGAAGCTAGAGCTGTAGAGCCTGTGTGGAAAGTGGGAGGAGAGTATCCACTGGCCCTTTGGGGAAATAAGAAGTACGGAGCCATTATGTTTGACAGTGGACAGTAGTATAGAAATTGTATAGAATAGTAATACAGAAATAATGAAAAGAGCAGGAAAGGTAAAAGAAAATGTAGACTCATCCTCACCTAGCTCTATCTGTCCTTCCGATGCAGCTGAGGGTACAAATGTATCTTTCTGATTGTTTACTATCTTTGCATATTTCTGCTCATTGTTCTTGTCCTCACAATGCCCGGGATTGAGCTTCATGAGCCCAGACACCATTCAAACCCTGGATTTGTGTGAGGAAAATGGTTCACACAAAAAAACTTACTAGCAGGTACTTTGCATCAATAAATGCAATCTATATGCTAAACAATCACATCAAGTAGATGTCTCCTTCCAATTCTCTATTCTGTTATCATGTTTAAATTTCACAACAAAGATGTAGTGGAATATGCTTTTAAGGCTTTTATAAGAATGAGGTCTGCCCAACATGGCATGGATTCTGTTTCTGACATTATCATCTCAGCTACATGCCTGAGTTGAAATAGTCACATTTTATCCCTCTCAATGATGTGCTACTTGCTATCATCTCATTAATGTAACTTTAAAATTGCAGAAACTCAGATACTGTGGCAGGAAGCCAATTTTTTCCTAAGGTCACACAATCAGTGTTAGAAATAGGGCTAAGAAAAAGACAGCTAATTCTTAATTCAGGAGTACTATTTAACCCAATGAGAAATTCATGTGATCAATGACATGGGGTCCCAGGCTTAATGCGTAAAACCAGAGTATGATGCTATGATCTCAGTGGGAGGCACTGCCAGAGAGATATCCTGCTGTTTATGAACATAATGGAGGACAACATCAGCATATTCCATAACTGGAAACTGTCAATTAAGCATTCATTTCATTTCACAGTCACTTTTGAAAATAACTCTATGCATCCTTATACCTTTAAGCTCAATAGTTTTATGCATTAGCTTGATGTGCATAACCAAATGTAGACTATTTTTATATTGTCAGATAAGAGTGGGTATGTCCTTACTATGTATGTATTGAAGTCAGAATAATCATGTGCTTTTAATTCATTTCACCTTCAAAACCCCAGTATTTCCATTCAGCAATGCACTACAGGATGTATTAGGTACACTGAGTCTGTCTGATTCACAGCATCCTAATCGGCTATTTAGAGTTTACACCAAGCAGAAAATCAATGTATTCAAAATGGAGTAGCTCTCTTGTTAACTCTAGTCATTTGCTTAAAGAGTAATGTCAAGCTGATAATTGAAATACAGTTGAAACTGTGCATTTTAATTCCAAAGGAAAAAACGTTTGAAATATGACTTATTTGATCTTTCCTTACTCTAACTCCCCAGGACATATTTTGCCTGCTTGACTTGACAATCACAGTCAGGGACTGCATGGCCCTGTGCATGTGCCAGAGGCTGGCACTGATACTCATTGTGGAGATAGTTTGCCTTTGCCGAAAAGCTGTTGGTCTTCTAGACAACAAGTGGTTTGCCCTGTGGGAACTCTGGATTTTATTCAGTTCACAAGAAGGAAAAATTGGTACAGAAATTAAGAGTGTGGTCCTACCTTCTGCAGAAGAACCCTGAGGGATTGCCATCCTAAACAATTTTGGGAGATCAAAATGTGGACTGTAATTGCCTATTGGTTTAAAATTTGATTTCTCTGGGTTTACAGTATGAGGAGGATCATTGGGGTAAAACCTTGGTAAAAGTTACCGAGTTCCACTCTTTAACAATCTGCAGGGGCAATCAAAATTTCAACCTAGGAAATGTTGGAGGTCCTAAAAACCACAACAAACATATCAACAAGGTCTCATCACTCATTACATGAAGGATTAAACTTGTTTTGTAAAGTTCTCAATGAATAAACTTGAATAATTTGCAGAGAAAACAGTCATTCCAGAAAAAGGCATTTTTAGTAATTAAAATAGTGTGGGAGGTGAAATAGCATACTTCAGTAATTAGATCTTATTAAGGGAACACTTTGATAGATGTGATTGATAGAGTGGCCCCTCAGGAATGGTTTTCAAGATGTGATTCTCATAGGACCTGATGGAAGCAGAAGAGCTGATAGGTAAGACTGGACTGTATTCTATACTCTCCTAATATCTTATTTCTTCTAATAATATCCATTACTGTCCATTAAGAAATTTTTGGTCGCATGCTGTGTGTCTTGCACTCAGATGGTACTGAGTAAATGTTTATTGATCTATCAATTGGATTAAAAACAGGGAAAGAGAGATGCCATGGATAGTCAAAAGAATAAAGTCCTAAAATAACTGTGGTCTTTTTTACAGTTTGTCTTTAGGTAAGTCATTGACCTAATTACAACACATAAGTACCCTCTGCTCAGATGTGTTGACAATTTTCATGATGATGTATAGCTGACTCTAAAATCAAACAGGAAACTACTTAACATATGGGTAAGTTAAATGTTGAGGCTGAAAAGCAAATATATATGTATTTATATACATGTATATAAATTAATCCTGAGGGAGAAAACCAAGAAAGAGTAAAATGGAATTTTCTCATATATCTATGAGAATCAAATCTAAATAAGGACCCTCTCAACTCTCTCTCAGTTTTAATACAGGCATCCTCAAATCTACTTTTCTTGAAGAGCCAGAAAGAACATAACGAAAATCAGTAGGAACTGGTGAAGAAAAATGCTTTTGAGCAGACTGATTGTCCATAGTTCTCAACAAGTGATGACACTGTATCCAGATGACACTTGACAATACTTGGCATTTGTTGATTGTCAAGGCTATGAGGTGGACCTGGTCCTGGTATCTAGTAATACAGACAACAGGGATGTTGCTTAAGACAGCTCTCCTGAAAAGTCATCCAACATGAAATGTCAGCACATCTGAGTTTACATAGCAATTATTATGTCTGAAAAAGTAATGTGTGTGTGTGTGCGCACTCATGCATGTGTGCATGTGTGTATATGCTGTAGTATGTTTTCCTAGTGCTGTGGTAAAATATCTTGAGAAAAGCAACTCAAGACATAAATGGTGATTTCAGTTCACACTTCAGTTCCTCACAGTAGGAAAGTCAAGGCATTAGGAGCTTGAACATCTGATCATATTGTATCCATTTCTATAGTCCACATTTGGGAAATTGTTCACATTTAAGATGAATCTTCCCACATAAATCAGAAGGATCAAAATAACCCCTCACAGGTATTCTCAGAAGCTTGCCACATAGGTGATTCTAGATTCTGTCCATTTGGCATTTAACACCAACCACCACAACATGCAATAAATACTGCATAACTGTGAGTCCTGGTTGGATATTCACATCTTTATGATAATGAACTTAAGAAAGCAAAAACAAATTAACAGAAGAATCAGCTAAATGAAAATGAAAGAGAAACGGGCAATGGGGAGGGGGATGAGGGAGATACAAAAAGAACTAGCAACAGCAGAAGAAAATAAAGTTACAAAAGATGAGGTGGGATGTGGTTATCAATCATAATTCTATGTCCATTTTAATGAACCTAGGGATAAAACTGTAATTACTAGAAGAAGACTTAGATTCTTTTCTGTTATTCTCATGTGTCTGTCAGAAGAGCCAACAACCACATTCATCAAGAGAAATGAGTAGAAGTCTCCCTAGACTGGGTAGTATACAGTACTAGTGTGTGTTGACAGCAGAGCCCCAAAGTAGCATGTCAGAATAAGCCACTGCTGTTTTATAGTCAGCCTGCCATTTCAGTTCTTATTTGTTCTTTATCTACTTTCATGTTGACTTGAAAGAAAAGCAGCTTTATTAAGATATAATTCATATGTTCATATTCCTTAAAGTTCATCTAACATGTGTAGTTAAATGTTCTTACTAGCTACCCGCAGCTGTGTTAAAACTCAGAGCACTGTTATAATCTTATATAGAAACCTAATACCTGTTTTCTTTTTCTTTTTTTGATACCAGATCTTATATATCCCAGGCTTCCATGCAACTCAGAGTCCTCCTATCTCACATCTATAGTGCTGAAATCCAGGTGTGCACCTCCTCACTTACTTCATTTAGTTATTGCCCAATTATCAAACATAAGAACCCTTCTCTAAATCATCCTGAGTGAGGTAACCCAGACTCAGAGAGACAAACATGGTATGTACTCACTCATAGGAAGATACTAGATGTGGAACAAGGATGACTGGACTGCTACTCACATCACCAGGGAGGCTATCTGGAAAACAGGACCCCAGGAAGGACACAGGGATTGCCCAATGACAGAGAAATGGAATGAGATCTACATGAACAGCCTGGACATGAGTGGGGGTAGTGAAGGGCGAGGGTCGAGGGAGAGAGAGCTTGGGGGAGCAGGAGATCCCAGCTGGATCAACAACAGAGAGGGAGAACAAGGAATAGGAGACCATGGTAAATGAAGACCACATGAGAATAGGAGGAAGCAAAGTGCTAGAGAGGCCCACAGAAATCCACAAAGATACCCCCACAACAGACTGCTGGCAATGGTCGAGATACAGCCCAAACTGACCTACTCTGGTGATGGGATAGCCAACCACCCTAATTGTCGTGCTAGAAACCTCATCCAACTACTGAGGGATCTGGATGCAGAGATCCATGGTTAGGCCCCGGGTGGATCTCTGGGAGTCAAATTGGTGAGAATGAGGAGGGTTTGTATGAGCGAGAATTGTCGAGACCAAGGTTGGATAAAGCACAGGGACAAATAGCCAAACGAATGGAAACACATGAACTATGAACCAATGGCTGAGGGGTCACCAACTGGATCAGGCCCTCTGAATGGGTGAGACAGTTGATTGGCTTGATCTGTTTGGGAGGCATCCGGGCAGTGGGACCTGGTCCTGTGCTCATTGCATGAGTCGGCTGTTTGAAACCTGGGGCCTATGCAGGATCGCTTGGCTTGGCCTGGGAGGAGGGGACTGGACCTGGACTGAGTCTACCAGGTTGTTCTCAGTCCATGGGGAAGACTTTGCCCTGGAGGAGGTGGGAATGGAGGGTGGGCTGGGGGGAAGGTGAGGGGGGCGGGAGGGGGGAGAACAAGGGAATCCGTGGCTGATATGTAGAACTGAATTGTATTGCAAAATAAAAATTTTAAAAAAATTTAAAAAAAGAACCCTTCTCTACTTCCTGTCTTAACGGATTGCCTCGCGTAGGTTACCACATGTAGAGCTTTGACCCATTTGAGATAACACCTGCTCAGTGTGAGGCAAAGACACTTCATTGGGTGCCCAGAATCATTTATTAAAAAATACTTTCCTACATTAAATGAACTCGGTAATTGGCAAATATCATTTGGCCATAGACTTTGGATTTATGCCTTGATTCAATATCCTATTGATCTATTTATTTATATAGATTTAAAATTTTAACTTATTATTGTTGTTTTGCTGAAATTTCTGAAAAGGACAATCATGCGACTAACAATTCTGTTATTTTTCAATATTTTGGGGTCATTTTAGATCTTGTACAGTAATGTGAACTTTACCACTTTTCAGTTTTTACTAACAAATCCACAGAGACTCTGATAAGAACT
This sequence comes from Peromyscus eremicus, assembly GCF_949786415.1. Lineage (NCBI taxonomy): Eukaryota > Metazoa > Chordata > Mammalia > Rodentia > Cricetidae > Peromyscus > Peromyscus eremicus. Next base: position 17,394,247 of record NC_081435.1, read on the forward strand.
GCCTTGAGTTTTCAAAACAATTCATGGGGCAAGACTCTACCAACAATATCAGCTATTCTGATAATCAAGTATGAGGTAATTTCCTGATATCTATTACATATTATATTTTAAATAATCGGTACTTGTGCTTTATTTTCCTGTAACTAAATTATTCCTAAGTATTTTATTATTTTTGACATTATTTTAAATGGAAGTTTCATTTTTTATAAAAACATAACTACATAGTATTCTTTGCCTTCCTCCAACTCTAATATACTCCCCACATCACTATACACCCAACTTAATGTTCACTCTCTCCCATGCTCTCTTCCTTTCTCTCAACAAAAAGTAAAGAAAAACAAAACAGACAAAAATACCTATAAGACAAAACATACCAGAACAAACCCCACAAAAACACATAAACAAACATGGAGTTTGTTTTGTGTTGGCCAACTACTCCTCCCATAAGTCTGCCTGGGAGTGTGGTTGATGTACCCAGTGACAGTCTATTGGAGAAAACTGATATTCCCTTTCCCAGCAGGTATCAACTCCAAATAGCCTCTTGGTTTGGGGGTGGTACTTTGTGTCTTCCTCCTCTTCTCAGTGCAGAGATTTTTGTCTGGTCTGAACCTGAGTAGATAATATGCAAGCTCTAACAGCCTCTGTGAGTTCATATGTATCAGTCCTGTTATGTCTAGGAGATGCTTTTTCCTTGGATTCATCCATGATCTCTGACTCTTACAATGTCTCTTCCTCTTCCACATAGATCCCAGAATCTTGAGAGTAGGGGTTAGATAAAGACATTTCATTTAGTATTGATTGTTCCAAAGTTTCTTACTGTCTGCACATAGTACTGTTGTGGGTCTCTGCATTAATTATTATCTACAGCAAGAGGAAGCTTCTCTAATGAGGACTGAGTGATGTATTAATTTACAGGTATAGCAAAACAGCATTTTGAGTCATTTCATTGCTATGTTCCCTTAGCAGAATAATAGTAGAATCCATGACCTATCTAGTCTAAGGTTATTGGCAACTTTAAGCAGTGTCATTTGGGGGGTCCCATCTAATAGAGTGGGCTTTAAATCCAATGTAAAAGTAGTTGGTTACTCCCATAACAGGTGTGCCACTATTTTGCCAGTAGATCTTGTAGAAAGATGACAGGATTTTGTACCTGGTTAATATTGATGACTATGTTTCTCCTCTGGTAGCATGCAGAGTATCTTTCAGCACCATGACTGCTAATCAGTAAAACTACTGATTCAACAGCAGTTTGATGTGAGGATATAAATGTTGTCTTCAACAATATGACCTTCCTGTCACCCTGTGGAGAGCAACCAATAGCCTTAACACTAGCCTGTTATGTTGGAGGTTCACTGGAATCCTTTTAGGGAAAAATTCAAAAAGCTGTAACATGGTCAAGATACAGAAGGTTTTACTTGGTGGAATTAGATTTTTAGTTTGACGGGGGGGGGGGCGGGGGGTCTTTTCTATTATATGGTGATTTCATTTAAATTCCTTTCATATATATATATATATATATATATATATATATATATATATATATATATATATTAGAAAGCATATAAAGTAGCAGGTTTCCATATGGCTTTTCAAAAGTTGTTGTGGAACAGGTTTCTTATTCTTAATTTTACATTTTGTTAATGATATAACATAGTTCTATATTGATCTTATATTATACAACCCAGTTAACCTCATTTTATAATATTGTTTCTTGATTTGCTTAGGATTTATATATAAATTATAACATCCACAAAGATAGTTTCACTTTTAAAAATAATAGAAATATTCTGTTTATATTTCTTGTGTAATTTCTGTGATTAGGCACACCAAAGTGACCTTGAATAGAAATGAGAAGGTTAAAACTTCTTGAGTATTCATTCTCTGGGAGAACACTTTAAGCCCTCAGTCATTATGTATGTTAGAGTAGGGTTTTGGAGAAACTCATTATATTTGAAGAAATTCTCATCTATTCCTAGTCTGCTGTTGATTTTGGGAAGTCTATTGAGTCGATCAGATTTTGTTCACATTGTTATTTATTTTATTGACAGATGATTTTATTTATTATGGAAAACCTCACTTGGGCATCATTCTTAAAACCTGTCATGAATATATATTTGTTTTGTTAGTATTGTGCCAAGGGTTATTGTATCTGTTTCATCAGAGAAGATTCTTTAGTTTCCTCTTGTGTGTGATATCTCCAGTTGAGTCGGTATCTTGAGTAAGCAGACTTCATAGGATACATGACAGACTTCTATCTTTTAGCACTTAGAAGACTATGAAAAGTGGTTCTTGTATTGGGTAACATCTACATGTGAATCCATCTGTAATTGAGTTTGTATTTATGAATTTGATTGACTTCCTTGTATACCATTGTCTTCCTTGTTTAACTTCTTATATTTAAGTCAGTTTTAGTGGATTGTGTATTTCTATATTTCTATGAATTTGTCCAACTCACCTCTTACCTATTTTTTTTTTTTGTATTTGAGACAGGGTTTCTCTGTGTAGTGTTGTTGCCTGTCCTGGATTTCACTCTGTAGACCAGGCTGGCCTCAATCTCAAAGAGATCTGCCTGGCTCTACCTCCTGAATGCTGAGATGAAAGGCATGTGCCACCTCTGCCTGACTCTTACCTATTTTTTTGATATGTAGGTTTTGTAAGTAGAATTTTTATGTTCATTTTTTTTGCAGTTTGATAACCTTTCTTTCATTTCTGATTCTAATAACGTAATCCCTGACATTTTCACCATGGTTAAATTAACTAGAAGTTTGTCATTATTTTAATCTTTTCAAAAACACTACCGTAGGTTTTATTTACCATCCTTTAAAAATTTTTTCATTAATATCCTCTGAAATATTTTTAATTCCTTCCAACTGACTCCTTCAGGTCTGTTTTTCCCTTTTATATTTTTATCTACTTATCTATCTATCTATCTATCATTGATTTTTCACGGAAGGGTTTCCCTGTGTAGCTGTGGCTGTCCTGGAACTCACATGGTACACCAGGCTGTCCTGGAACTAAGAGATCCACCTGCCTCTGCCTCCTGAGGGCTACCATTAGTGACGTGTGCCACCATGCCTGGCTTTTTTTCCCTTTTAATATGGTAGGTGAAGGAAAGAACAATTTACTTGAAGTTGTCCTATTATTATTACTATTGTTTTTCCTTTTAAAACAAGATGTTACTATATAACCTTGGCTAGCCTAAAACATTATTGGTAAACCCAATTGACCTCAAACTCACAGAGATCTGCCTACCTCTGCCTCTCAAGGGCTTGAATTAAAGGTGTGTTCCCAACTGTGTTATTATTTTTTATTCACTTTTATAGCTGTGATTCTCACTGTGTTACAGAAGAAGTGCATTATTTAGAATACACTGTACTTGGAATTTTATTTGTCTGAAAGTTGCTTGATTTCTTTTTTAACCATTGCCTCCTTAGGAACATCACATAACAAACACATGGTAAGTGCTACGGTTTGAGATGCTCCAAATGGGTACATGTGTTGAGATTTGTTTCTCAATGTGGTGATGTTATGAGGTAGTGGGACCTAAGAAAAGACAGGTCACTGAATAACTGTATCTAGGAAGACATCACATTAGTTCTCATGAAAGGATTGTTATAAAAACAAACAAACCTATCCACACACAACTCTTTGGGTTCTGAGTTGTGATCTGATTTCCAATTTCTCGTGCTTTCTTACTATGAGAATGCCTCCAGTGATCATCTCAGTAGAGATGAGCTGATGCTAGAATTAGAATTAAATAAAGAACGTTTCTTTATAAAGGTTCTTCAGAACTCTAGTAGTTTATTACAGGAACAAAAACTGACCAATATCAAAAGTTTCCAAATTACTTTCTAATACTGAGTGTTTATGGTGCTCTTGCATTGTGGCAGAGCATGCTTTATATAATTTTTAACTTTTTAATTTATTTTGGTTTTCTTCATGGCCCAGGGTGTGGTTTATCCTAGATATTGTTTGATGTGGTCTTGAGATGAACACAATCAGCCCTTACTGGGGAAACATTTATGCTGTGATCATGTACTTCTAACTGTCATATTATAGAACCCTTATAATTCTTTGCTAATTTTCTATCTATTCTTAGAATTTATTTTTACTAAATTATCTTTTCCTCCCTTATTTCTGTCAAGTTTTGTTGGTTTTGCCATTCATTACCAATTGTTTCTTAAATGTTTGTCTCCTTCTAGTCTTAACACTTGAAGAATGCCTTTCACATCACAGGTTGGCATTGAATAGTCGATGCTAATTTTTTTTATTATTCACAACATAGCCATGAGAGAAGATACAGAGGCAATTTCAATGTCTCTTCTGACACTGATATTAATACTTAGCCCACACACCAATAAAATACATTGTCAGTCCTTCTACTCACTAAGGTCATGGCATTAAAAAGGAAAAGGTGAACACAGAGAATGAAAAGCCCCACAGCAATACCAACTGGTAAAGCAGCAGAGGCAGGATGTCTGCAGGACCTGTACCATGGATGACTGTGGCTATAAGGGCAATATGCACTTCATTGTCAAATACGACTGTTTAAGGTCATTTGGAATGATGAGAGGGAGACAATAAAGCACTGGAAGTTTATTCTTGAAGCTAGATGATAATAGATGTTCTAAGGAAGACATAAAATCTCTAAATTTACTTAATGGTACAATATTGTTCCAAGAGGGGAGATTTCATTCTGACCCCAGCTGGTGATCACTTTATGCCCAATGTATGTGATTTAATGGTCTGTATCATTTTTATCATGTCGCTGCAGATGTTATTCTCAGTTGTATGAATGCTTAATCCTCTTGCTGTGTACTTATCCCTGCTAATTATTTCCACTGTGTTTGAAGCAAGCTACACACGGTCAAGGCTTAAGTAGGGCAGTGTCTCCTCCCCAGAGCCAAAACAGAAAGCAGACAAATGAGAAAAAAAAAAAAAAAACACCAAAAATTCTCGAGGTAAACTCGTAAGATTTTGCTTATAGATTCAGATTGAAGGAGTTAGTCTTTGGTCACTATGGCACAATGCCTGTCATGGATGATATGTAGGATAAAGATTATTTGGGCTCATAGTTCCATAGTTTTTAGCTTCATCTGTTCTGGGTTCATGGTGAGACAGAATATCATAGCAGTAAAATATTTGCCCCAGGCTCCTCACCTCTTGGTGTGTGCATGGGAGTGGGCAGAAACAGACAGATATCAATACGAGTTTGTTTGCTACACTTCCAACTTTCTCTTTTCCTCCTTTTATACCACGTTGACTACCAGCCAGTAGATCATTGGTTTCCTTATTCAGAGTGGGTCTCTGTCTTACTTCTTTCAAAATATGTGGAAACATCTTCATGGGCACACCCTCACATATGCTTTAATGCACTAGAAACCTCTCAATCCAAAAGTCAACAGCTACACGTGCTCTTCTTCCAGAAGTCTCCGACATTCAAGGGCAGTGGAAATTTAGAAGGAATCTTGCTAAAACTTCTAACTGCTAGGGAACCTCACTGTTAGTGGGCTCTGAAAGGGCTTCCACAAACTTAGAAAAAAAAAAACCAATAGTGGGAAATATATATTTAATTGCCATCTCTTTCCCTTATTCCTTTCCCCACCCAATTCTCTGGAATTTTCTTCCATGAATAGCATTCAGGAATAAATAATAAACTTGAGCCATCATATCTAGGGAAAGGAAGAATAGCTAATATCAAACAGAAAGCTTACCAGCCCATGTAGTAAGTCTAGCTTGCCATTCAACCTGAGGGGGTAAAGACACACTCCAGCTTCCTGGGTGTCATGTGTAGTGTAAGATCTTTTCCCAGCAATCTGGCAAGGCAAAGCAGACAGGACATTCTGACTTTATGGGTAAGAAAATTAATATTTTCTTACAAATACTATGTATAAGGCCATAGGATTAAAAGTAGCAGAGACAGGGCTTAATTTATTAATGTCTTGTGTCTTGAAAATCCAATTCAGAATACTGCTAGTCAGTGCTAACTTTGTTGCCCCTCTTGGCTACATAGTATAGTTCAGTCATTCATTAAAGCTCAAGGGGAGTCTGTTTGCTCTATTTCAACTCTGTCAACATTTCCTATAAGCAGAGCATTGACATGTAGATGAATTTCTAAACAGTGTTATTAAATAAAAAACACAGAGCCAAATACAGGGGTGAAAGCCCAAGAGATCAGAGTGATAGCCACCAACTAACCTTAGCTTGCCATGTCGCCATAGCTTCCCAAGAGAACCGCTTCTTCCTGTCTAACCTGCACCTTTATTGCCTTGCTGTTCTACCTTCTCATTGGCTCTTAACCCAGCCACCTCACTTCCTCATCACTGCCTGTCTATACAGACCTCCAGGTCTCTATGGTTGTTACTGGGATTAAAGGCTCGTGTCACCATGCTTGGCTGTGTCCTTGAACACACAGAGACTCTGCCTGCCATGTGATCAGAGTAAGGGCATGTTCTACCACTGCCTGATTTCTGTTTATGACTGGCTATGACATCTGATCTCCAGGCAGACTTTATTTATTAACATACAAATAAAATATCACCACACTTCAGCACAAATAAAATATTACTCCATTGACATGTCTACAGAAAGTCTCACATATATTAGCTGTGGCTCCTTTTCACCTTTCCAAAGAGGCCTTTACCATGTAATAGCATCCAAATGCCCATATTCAATTGTCTTTCTTGGAAGAAATGATGTATCAGGACCAAGTCACATATAATCAAGATGACATGGTGGCCTGTGTGAAGCAAGCTGTTTGATGTGTATGAGGTATTCAATACCCCTTGTGAGTTCATCATACTGTAGCAAGAGGGGCTGGTAGACAAAGTGTAACAAAATGTGTTCATTGTAAACTTGAGATCAGTGTAGAGTAATCTCCACTCCAGTATGATTAAACAATATGATGCATTGTGAGGTCTGCTTCTCTGAATTTTAAACCATATGACACACCTAATAAAACTGTTTTACAAAAATAAGCTTTACTACCGAACTTCTGTAATTAAATGCATTTATTATAATAGGGATACAATTTACTGGAGCTCTGAGTCCCACTCTGTATAATTAATAATGAAACAAGTTTTAATGAACATTTATTAGCAGTATGAAATACAAATATCTTGTAGATCAGCTGCCATCTAGGAAAACTTCATTTATTCCCCGAGATTAAAAAGCCCTGTGTTAACATTATCAACATTGTGGTCCTGACGGCTCAACACTCTGCTCAGGAAAACTCATTAATTTGCACCCCCAGTCATAGGGACACTGTGATAATTCAGGAGGTGTTGGGACTGAAGTTTGTCCTTGTACTCTCTATGAAGACAAGTTTGCTAGATAAATTAATCATGTAAACAAGATTATAGAAAGGTCTATTTAATCACTTAAAAGAAATTTCTTTCAACTATCTTAACAGCATACATTTGCATGCACACAATTAATATGCCAACTACAAATGAGTCTGAAGCTTCACATGACAAACTTTAACAGATATAAAGAAATTTGGGAAATAAACACTTCTTTAATAAGATGCCTTCTAACTCAGTAGATCCTGACAGGGGTTGTATGTTAGAAAGATTTTGCCATATTTTAAAGAAAAATTAATGTAGAAGGCTCACATTTGGCAATGTTCTTTCAAGGCACCTAGACTGAGGATCAAACAACAATTAGGAACTGATTATATGGAGTTCAAGCAAAAAAAATACTTCAAAAGGAGTCTTTTAAGGCGCAAAGGTTCCTGTGATAATGGTTGTCACCCTTCATGTTTTCCCAATCACTGTCAGTTTCCTTCTTCCAGTTCCCCAAGCTGTGTAAGAGGCAGGGGACATTAAGAATGACCTGGACCACTCTCAGGATGCCCACCTGTCCTGGTGGCCAGGACAGTATTGGGTGTTTGTTTTTGTTAGTTCTTTTTGATGTAGGATTTCTGTTCCTCAAGAGCTGGGATTAAAAGAATGTGCCACAATGCCTGGCCTGATTATAATTCTCAAAGTTGTAGTATAAAGTTATTGTATACTCTTATCCACCAAATGTCTTGGGTCAGGTACATGTAACATGGACCTAAACTCTTCTTACATTACAAACGTTGCCTCTCACATGATTTCATGCATATTGGTCTTTATTTGCTTGGATGCCTGTTTCATAATTCATATAAAGTAGAACTCATCACAGTAGCTTTCCCAAGCAGCTCCTGTCCCAACAGCTACACTGAGAAAATACATTCTTTTATTTTGGTGATGGACTTTTAAACAGTAGGATGTGCTTTCTATACATAATACCTTCCCTGGTTCTTTCCAGATTGTACAGTGAATCCAGGCATCTTCATTTTCCTTGAGTAAAGACTTGCCGTACATTTATATTTTACAAACCTAAAAAATACTTTGGTTTTGCATTTGTGTGGTGTGTGTGTGTGTGTGTGTGTGTGTGTGTGAGAGTTTTGCACACAGCATTGAAAGCAAACTGATCATGGAATGTTTGGAAAAGGATGACTAGAAGTGAGAACTGGATATAAAAAATATTTTAATATCACAACAGATACAAATGCTATTGTTTCTTTCTCAGAGGTTATAAATAGAATAAGAATAACAAAATAAAAGACACACGCATTCTCATGCAGACACAAATATAAACAAATAACTCTCATTTTAGAATGCACCATGGTTTCAGATTGCAAGCTATGTCTCCCATTCAGTGCTATTAGATCAATTTGAACTAATGGCCTCTTTTAAGATTAGAGAAAAATGTAGTTGTGGAAATAGTAATAGGGGATGACTTATGAATCCAGAGCTAACCATGGCTTTCAGGCAAGAAATTCCAATTTTAGAAGTTGAAGTTAAAGGGGTTAGCACCTCATCAAGCTGTTTCACTGCGATCCATTTCATTGTTTATATATAACTGCCAAGTCTAGGGGGCTAATTTTTAAATGAAGGGTGATACCTAATAGTGGTTTTCAAAATATTAAAAAATATAGTCAAATTCCATGTATTACTTTTATACTAAATATCAGTGTGTGTGTGTGTGTGTGTGTGTGTGTGTGTGTGTGTGTGTGTGTTTGTGTGTGATGACTTTGGAAGAAACTAAAATATGGCTTCCAGATATTAATGTCCCAAGTAGTGTTAAAGAGCAGAAAATTTACAGTTCCTGCCATAGCTTTGCAATCATGTATTTGTTCAAGCACTCTAAATGTATCAGTAATCGACAGCTACCAGTATCTGAATTAAGATTTTGCTTTGAGACATTAGTAATAAGAATCTGAAAATTTTCAAGAATAAGGCTATGCAACAGTGCAGTAAGTTTCCCCTTCTTAGAAAACAAAAAGAACTGATGATTTAAGTGTAAATATCCTGAAGATAAATATGTGATGTTTCTTGTGGTGGTATTGTGCTCCCCAAAATATTGTGCACCCTAATTTATGTGGGGTCAGAGAACAGATAGCCACTAGATACAGAGGCTAGAAAATGGTGGCACTCACACCTTTAATCCTAGCACTCCAGAGGTAGAAATCCCTCTGGATCTCTGTGAGTTCAAGGCCACAGTGGAAATGGCCAGATATGGTGACACACGCCTTTAATCCCAGAAAGCGAGCCTTTAATCCCAGGGAGTGGTGGTAGAAGGCAAAAAGATATATAAGGCATGAGGACCAGAAACTAGAAGCATTAGGCTGGTTAAGCATTTGCCTGGTTAAGCATTCAGGCTTTTGAGCAGCAATTCAGCTGAGACCCATTCTGAATGAGGACTCAGAGGCCTCCAGTCTAAGGAGACAAGACCAGCTGAGGATCCGTTGAGGTGAGGTAGCTGTGGCTTGTTCTGTCTCTCTACTCTATCAGCATTGACCCCAATAACTGGCCTCGGGTTTGATTTAATTAATAAGACCTTTTAAGATTTCTGCTCATGGAAAACATGAGTAAATGATACCTGCATCAAGAATAAAGGAAGACACTTTTATGTAAAATTTACTAACACATATCAATGTACTCCTTCTCTGGGAGTATTGAAAATGTCTTGTGTGTCACCCTGACTCTACAATTTTCTCTTAAAACAATCTTCTGGACCTGGCATTTTGATTTCCTCATTATCGACCCAAGAAAACTAAGTGAGAAAAAGAATTAGGGAGAAAAAGGTACAGCAAAAGAGAGGGTCTGAGAGCAAATGTCACACATCACAATAAGAAGGGAAAACCTGAGTTGGAGCCAGGGCATCATGCCTTGATGATTAGATTAAAAGGACAATACAGCCACATTCATATCTTTGAAGACAGTTTTAGCAAACAGGTATATAATAAGCCCCTAGTCCAGAGGCATTGTTTAAAATACACACTCTTTATAAGATTTATCAAATTGTCATGAATAATAAATTGGAGGACCACATCTTTATCTGCATTTGATCTTATAAGTGGCAAATCTCCCATGTTTTGTTCATACCTGAGTAAAGGTTTTGATGTGTGATTATGGCACCAAAAGCTCTTGTCTTCATCTTTTGACATTAGCCACACATATCTGAAGACTTCCAGGCATTTTTATGTTAGTGCTCTTATATTGAGGATCAGTAATCTGCATGGACTGGAGGTAAAAAGGGCCAAAACCCTTAAAAACAAATGATTCCTGGAGTTTTCATCCATCCATGGTGCACTGAATCACAAAGACCAATCCTTATCCGCCTCCAGTTAATATTAACAGATGATTAAACACCAAGTTTGTATACAATATATTATTTCAAAACAACAGGAAGTTTCTTGATTTAACTACAGCAATGGAATCATGTGGCCCTTGATGTGGTTTCTATTCAATAGTAATAAGAAACAGCCTTTCTCTGTGTACCTTTGCCCATACATGATGATACGTTAATCAATATCTATTTGTTTTCCAGGCAGAAATGAATGTTGAGGAATCAGACCAATACTTTAAACCTAATGACATATTACTTTGTAAAGAATACATCCAAATCATACTTGAAGTAGTATCCTAGGAAGTGGTGTAACTGACATTAGTCCAGTTACAATTTGTAAAGAGAAGAACCTGAAAAGCAAGGTCATGCACCCGCACGGCCTCTAGAAAAAAAGTGATGATTCTTTTTGTCTCCAAATCCACAGTCTCTCAGGCATGTCTGTGGCCACCTGCCCTCCTTCACATATGTATCTATTGATAGATAGATATCAAAATTATCACTCCTGATAATTTTCCACCCATGACCTTACCTATTTCTTCTGAGCTTCCCTGGCAAATTTGCTTCCAATTTTTGGAGATACTCTCAGAATCTCTGACCAGAAAGGGAAACTTCCCAACTCATTAAAGCCAAAACAGCAATATAATGTTTATTGCTTTTACACAGACTCCTGTATAAGAAACGTAGGAATAATCTTCTACCACCTGGAAGGATTCACTTCACACGTTGAACATTCTTCTCATTAAAATACTTGCTTTTTTTTTATCATTGTTATTTCACCAGCGAGACAATAAGTATTTTCATACCAATATCATGCAGTAGGGGTTAAAAGGACCCAAGCTGAGATAAAAATCTAGGCAATTGCTCTCAATTTGTATGCAGTCCAAGTTATTTTCGACCCTGGAACTTCCTGCGTTCACACACTCTTCACGGTGGCTCTGCAGTTAAGCTAGCTTTTGAACACCAGTGCTTTTCTCCAGAGAGTATTAACAAGTGCAAACTCCTCTTTGGGAATCTAACTGCTGGGTGACACAGATAGTTCATGGCTAAGATTTCATTCCAAGTCAGTTGCAATCCTTTGCTATCAACTTTGTTAGCTTTGCCCACCATAGAAGTGAACTTGGCCACTGTTTCTCTGTGACAGGAGAGGTGTCTTCTGCTCCTGACTTTCTACCCAGAAGGTATAAGTGGGGTATGATTTGGATTGATGTTTACAAATAGCTTCATGGCATATGGGTCATAATTTTATCAGGTGGAACAGTCCATTCACTGCTCAAGAAAGGCACTAAATATCTTTCCAATTCTGTGTTGCTTCCTTAGTACCAGTTGAGAAGGAATTAATACTTACATTTTACCAGAGGAGAATAAATACAGCTATCTTAAACCAATGGAGATGGATTCTGCAGAAAAATGGGGACAAACAACTCATTCCTTCCATCTGTAGTCTATATCAATTGTGGCAACATAGTATTTCAAATACAAAGGACTCCAATAACATAAGGAAATTGCTGGCGATTCATTGACAACCCAGGTACTCAACCCAGCTAGTTAGTAGTTCTCCTGCTTTTCCTGGGAGTTTTTTCAGGAGCCCAGCTATCTGTTTCTTAGCTGTAAACTAGTCAGTTTAAAAGCAGCCTTAGCAACAGGACCTGTTCAGGGAAGAATGGATTTTATGCCCTGCTTACTGCCTTCCAAATGCCAGGAGCTTTTCAGAGTAATAGCAACTGGTGTAAAAAGAGAATTTGAAATAAAAGCAACTTTTATTGCTCCAGAAAGAGGCTGCCTATAAACTTTCCACCTGCCTTAACCACTGGGGAAAGTGTCAATGTGTGCAGGTCCCAAAGGTTTCTGGCCAATGAGAATTTACCTGTCCTATTAGCTCCATATCCTCCAGAATAACAACCATTATTAAAACAGAACAGCTAAACAGATTCAAACCTTTCTAATTGTGATTGTCAAATGTACCTAAGCCTAGCGTTTCATACAGCCTGTCTCCAAGAGGACACATTCCTGCTGGTACTAAATCCTGCCGCCTTTATGCAAAAATCTTTCATCTCGGAGTATCAAAGATGTCTACAAATACAAAGTTCATTAATTAAGCCTCTCAATGACTGCTGAGAGAGAGAGAGAGAGAGAGAGAGAGAGAGAGAGAGAGAGAGAGAGAGAGAAATGTTGCTCAAACTGAGAGAGATTTAAAATCCGTGCTGTTTGGGAAATAGCCACTATAGACTGAGAGTAGCATTTTTCTGGCATCATTCTGAATGCGTACATCAGTCACTGGTTCAGAACAGACCTCTACCAAGATGCAAACATTTTTCAGCGGAGCATTTCCTAGGCTTGTTTTTACTTTGTAATGGAGCTTCTTTGTGCCACTGGGCGCCATCATTTGTATCTAATTCTGTTGTTCTCTTGTTCTTATTGTCTAATAGGATGTGAGACCTTGTGAACCTACTGAAATTTACTGGGTCACTTTAGCATTGCCAGAGAACACTGTGGCAATCAAAGCCCATTTCTAGGGAGAAAGAAACCTGTCTCACATCTGAGCCAGATTTTCAAGCCACTGTTCTTAAATGCAAAGCCAAAAGGAACTCTTTTAGTCTTAATTAATTGAAAAATTGATACTCAAAATAAAATACTCACCTATTATTGCTATACAACCATAAAAGATAGGAGCATAATTCTTTCTGTAGCCCCACCCCAATATGTACACTTTAATAATAATAAAAAAAAACATGAAAAAAGGAGAAATAGTTTTCTTAGGGAAAAGCCCCCAAATTTGCTAGTACCAAGTAACCATCCCTGAAACTGTATGCATATGAGTAACATTATAAGACTGAATAGGTTGTATTTATATGTTTAGTCATATATATATATATATATGTATGTATACACAGGTATACATAGATATGTAACAACAATTAAGGAATCAGAGTACATTGGTTCCCTAGAGAGCAGAAGAGGGTTGATAAATGGGAAGGGTTGGATGTAGAAAAAGGAAGAGAAAAATGATGTAATTATATTTTAGTTTCAAAATATAAAAATTAAAAAGCACATCTAAAGGCCCTGTGTGGCTAATCATTTTGGGTTTCTGTAGAAGAGTTTGTCCTTATGCTCTCTTTACTTCTTTGAGTAAAAGGAAAATGAAGATTAGAGAATGAAGATAAAATGCTGGGTAACAAAAAAAAAAATCAGCCCTGACCAAAATCACAATATGAGTCTGACCTCTACAATTTTGGAATCTGTCTAAATGCACTTGCAGTTTACAGGGCCTACAACTAACGTTGTCAGGAATAATTTAATTAACAGTGTTGAACATTCTCAGGTAGCAGTTTGTAAACTCAAGCAGAGTCACCTTGACTAAACCAGAGAGCTTACAAGTGCTTTATAAGGCATAAATTTCAAGTTGACGTTGCATTCTGTTTCCAAGTCCTAAAACCTAGGTTTAAAACCACATTAAGATCTAATTATTTTATCAATATTTTTTTCAACAATACAACAGGATATTTAAAATAAACAAATACAATGGTGCTTTAAAAAAAAACTCCATGTATGCCGGGCGGTAGTGGAGCACAGCTTTCATCCTAGCACTTGGAAGGCAGAGCCAGGCAGATCTCTGTGAGTTCGAGGCCAGCCTGGTCTACAGAGCAAGATCCAGGACAGGCACCAAAACTACAGAGAGAAACCCTGTCTCAAAAAAAAAGAAGAAGAAAAATTCCATGTATATTACAAAAGTCACAGACAGTTTATGTCTGAGCTAATGATGAATACCAGCTTCACTTCAAAGTACTTCTTTGAAGGTTACTTAAGTTCTCGGAGTCCAACATACTCAACCTACGATGCAGAAGTAATTCCAAAAGAGATCTCCAAGGATAAGTGCCAAACAGCAGACACTAGATACCTGTTACACATGGAAACACTTGTCTTCAGTTCACATATACAGTTGTACATCTCAGTGTAGATTATATTTAAAAATTAGGAACTCTCAGGGGAGAGAAAGGACAGTACCTAAGGCCCAACTAGAAATACATTATAGAAAATGTAACTCCTTTATCATGCATAGCAATGCAGTTTTTGCACTTCCTATATTCAGTATGATATATATGTGCCAAGGGCCAAGAATGCCAATGATTTGACAGAAATGTCGTATTTTTGATAAATAACACAGCAAATTGCTTCACTCTCTGTGGCATCCCTTATGGAGTCAGGCAAAAATCAAATCTCCTTAGATAGTCACATGCACTAGACTCCATTTAGGATGCACACTCATCTAGTCTTCCACTCACCACAGCAGAATAGTCACTTTTACTTTTGATATCCATTATGAAGCATTCATAGGACATTGTGTGCTTGCCTGGCTCCTTATTGGATATATTTAGCAATATTCTCCAGTTAAACACTTATTTTATAGTTGGACTGCCAAAGACAGTTTTTGTGAAAATCTCAGAGACAATTCAGAAGTGCATGCAACTAATATCAAAGGAAATGGACTAATTTGCTATAAAATTCAGAAGAGAATAATAACTGTGGTGATTTGAATGAACACAGTGCCCATACGCTTGTAAGGGATAGCATGATTATGGGGTGTGGCCTTGTTGGAGTGGCTATAGCTTTTTTAGACAGTGTGTGCTTTCCGGTTTGAAATGCTTAAGCCAAGCCCGGTGTCTCTCTCTCTCTCTCATCCTGCTTCCTGCCAATTTGTATGTAGAACGCTTAGCTACTTCTCTAGCACCATATTTGCCTATGTGCCACCATGCTTCCTACCATGACAATAGTGGAGGGGTTTACTAACAAACAGGGAACTTCTGAACCAGTCCCAGTATGTTTTCCTTTATAAGAGTTGCCATGGTCATGGTGTCTCTTTGCAACATAGTAACTTTATTTAAGACAGAATCTAAATACAATCCTATTAGGAGAAACAAATTATTCAGGGAGAAAACACTGTACATTTGCAAATGAGAACAAAATCACCCATGCACAATCAGGAAAGACAATAACCAAGAAGTATCAAATGAGGAAAAATGAGACACAAAGCTATGCCTTGGGAAATGGATGATGAAACCATATTTCAGGTTCCTCAAAAGTTATGCCAGGTAAAGTGACCACGTTTCTTCAAGGAGATTTGCAAAAATGACATGATACAACTAGAAAAGTAATAAAAAAAATTCCCTTACAAACCAATACAAGGAAGTGATGAGGTAAGTGTTTGAGTAAAAGCCAGTAAAGTTGGGACTATACTACAAATATGGTATCTTCATAGCAAAATAGTAATGAACCTTCATTAAAAAATGGAAGTCCATTGCACATATAATTTTCAGGTATGAAGACAAGTAATCAAGACAAAATTTCCAAGTAGAAACTATTCTTGAAACAAAGGAACTAAAACTTCTGTCTTTTGGGAATTGGTTTAGGGGTTTACTAACAAACAGGGAACTTAGAGAGTTAGGAAACTATGTAACACCTTAGGCAACTCTATGTAACAATGTAATATAATGTTGACCTTCAACGACTCCAAAGGCCAGGTAGTAGGTTGTCAGGCTGTAGCTTTATTGATAGATGGTAAAATAATTATGAGAGGGTCTAACAGATGTCATCCTTTAGAAGGAGATATTGATCTAAATTCTCGCCTGCCCTCCTGTATTCTCCCCTCTCCTTTCCTCTGATTTTCTCTAATGACTTCCATCTTTCTCCTCCCTCTTCTCTTTCTCTCCCTTCGTTTTCCTTCC
Source organism: Peromyscus eremicus (assembly GCF_949786415.1). NCBI lineage: Eukaryota > Metazoa > Chordata > Mammalia > Rodentia > Cricetidae > Peromyscus > Peromyscus eremicus. The sequence continues at coordinate 17,410,626 of NC_081435.1, forward strand.
ATTTACTTCCCCCCTTTTGTCTAGGAAACACAATATTGAGCAGATTGTTTTCTACAAAGAGTACATCACATTTTCCCTCTGCTGGTGGGGTCTGTATTAAACCCCAGCAAATGTAAAATGTCACTGGAAGTACACAGCAAATTCCCTTCAAGATGCAAACTCAAGTCAGGTTTTCTCAAGCTGCAGCAATAGGCCAATTACTTTTATTCTGGATACCAATTATGAAATGCCCATAGGATGTTTTCTACTTGCCTGGATCTTTCTTGAGTATATTTTAAAAATTCCCTGTGTCAAACACTTATGTTCTAGATAGGTTGCCTCCTCGTCCCACCTTGCTTTTTCCCTTCCTTCCCTCCCTTCCATTCCCCACCTCCTCTTTCATTCTCTTCTCTCTTCTTTCTCTTCCTCTTCTCTTCCACTCTTCTATCTACTCTCCTCTTTCTTTTCCTCCTTATCTCCTATTATGGCCTCTCCCCTTCTCTCTTCTAGTCCCCTTTCCCTCTCCTTGTTTTGTGGTGCATAACCCCAGCAGCTTTTTCTCAAGACATGTTTTCTACATTCCCTAAAACAATGGGAACAAACAGCCACAAACTGAAACTTCTGAAGCTGTGGGTCTAAATTTGTCTTCCTTAAAGTTGTCATTCCTGGTGTTTGACAGCTGACAATACGAGTGACTTGAGGTCTCTGTGAGGGGAGAACTCGTGGACTGCAAGAATCTACTGGACCTCTCCCTTGTGAAACAAGAACTTCAATTGCCCAGCTTTGCATACATTTGCATCTGATGATGACATCATCAGTTAGATATCTTACAACTCAAACAAAATGACTACCACACAGGCCTGTCACATAGATCATGTTTGGCAGAAAATCATCTGTATAAACACCAATTTTCTTCCAACACCATAGTACTGATAATGTTTTCCTTTGAGTTTACCAACCAATCTATATTGCAGTAAGTTGCTTACCCCAGGACACACAGGATTTCTTTCCATGAAGGCTACTCTGTCTCTAATAGAGGAAGTTTTCTGCAGTTTCTCAACCTCAACAGAAGATACTTTTTTGGATTTTATCTCAGACACACACAATTACATTTTATTTTGCTAACTAGTTTTGTTGTCCGAAAAAGATAAACGTTTCAAATATGGAATTGCTTTTCTGTCTTGATAATGTTATAATAGGTGGAAGATATAGTGGAGTTCTGACCAGAGGATTTATCAATGAGATCTTTACTCTCATTCTATTCATGCAATTCTTTTCTTTTCCCTGTTAGAATTGTTAGCACAATACTAACATCTTTCAACATAGATGGTTTTATTATCGTCATTTAAAACAGAAATACCTATTTGTGGATTGGGTACCAAATAACAGTTATGTATAGCAATAAACCTACTGCATTAATATAGACTCATTAGTGCAGTTGCAAATGACCCTGGCCTGCAAAGTTCCTTAATAAAATTGATGAATAAACTTGTATTTGAATTTTTATATATGCATACTGGGACTTCCATCCATCTCTTATCTGTGGCTGCTAGACTCTAGTTTCTTATCTTTCACTATGACAACCTACAGGTGAATTTGCCTGCCTTTATTTTCACTATCTCTGATTTCCTTATGAAGTTGTTGGCTCATGTTCCTGCAAATTTAATTATCCCGGTTTTCTTCCTGCTCATATGGTGACTTAAAGAAAGAAAATAGTTGAGTTATCAGCCTGACCTTTCCTATTAATTTTGCATGAAATGAAATCATGGACTGCTCTTGTAAAATACACTGAAGGCACTGTGCAGCCTATAGGGTTAATTGTTATTTTAATGAGCGTGACATGCAGCACTGGGTAAGAATATGATTTTTAATGCTACTAGCTATAAAGGTCACATATCAGTGGAGTGGCAAGTTTTTATGGTGTATGGCTTAGAACCTGGTCCAGTTTATGCTTACAATCATGTTATTCTTCCCATAGTACAGGCCATACACTTTGACAGCATACTTGAAAATTTTTTGGACAAATACTGTCTTCAAATATTTCCAGATATCTTAGTATTGGTCCATGGAATTAAATGGTCACAGTTAACCGCAAATGTAAACTGAATACTAAAGATCAATAGTCTTAATTAATACAGCTACATTCCGGTGATGTAGGTTCACATGTGATTTTAAAAATTGTCTATGGAGAGAATACCATTGGCTGACCCTCACAGTCTTTATATTTGCCATTATAAACATCATTGAATGGTGTAACAGGGCACAGGGTTATTCAGAAGTGAGTGATGGGAGAAGGTTTTCCAGACAGAGGACATTTGAATCAATCTCCCATGATAGAGAAGGGCCAGAAGGGTTAAGCCTGGGAAAAGGAGTGTAAGTTCAAAGTTTAGGAGTGGACTTGATGTACTGTTTGGAGACACTGCCAAGAAGACCAATGGAAGTGATGAGGAGGGTGTTGGGAGGTTAACTATGAGGACTTGAGGTCTCAGAAATCCATCAGGCATGTACTAGGTAGACTTGGATTTTATATGAAGAGAAGCAGGTGGTTATTGTTGAGGTTCTAAACAGTTGCACTTTAGAAAACATCTGTTAGAAGAGTGATTGGGAGAACCTCTGGGAAATGTACTGAAGACGTACAGCTGGGAGAGAGTAAGTAGGGGAAGCAGCGGAAAGCCGAAAAGTGACAATTGGACACCACATTCCAAGTCTATGCAAATGTATACTTTTTGAGAAGTGAAAATGAGTGCACTGGTGTCTGTTTTGACCTCTTAAAATAAACAGAAGCGACTACAAGATTTCAGAGTTCAGATAATTTCCTCAGTCTCCAAGCTACTAAAATGAAGCATTCCAAAAAGACACATCTGATTCCACGAACGAACGAGCTTGCTTTAGGGCTTTTTCCACAGGAAGTGTGGGTCCACCACCTCAAATCTATACATTCTAAAATAACAACTGGTAACCTCAAAGGCTGACAGAACATATGTTTAATGATCTCTGGGGAGAAGAATTTGTGGAAACTAACCTAGGAGTGGTTGGACTAGTAACTACAGTAAGTTAGTAAAGTAAAGATGAGATGTAGCTGAGCCATTGCTCATAGCTGGATCAGTAGCTTCCATGAGAACCCACAAAGGGTATAGAGGAAGCACCTATCAAAATCCTGTTACCAGAAAAGTATTTAAACATGAAGTTTTCTAAAATAATCTTTAGCCAGGCAAAAGACTGGCTGGAACTCAAAAAATTAGGATGGAGCTGGTGACTGCTTGTTAAAGTTTTACCTGTGGTTTTAGGTTCCTCGGTGTTGCTGATGGTGTTGGAGGGGATAGCAATTTCCCCATGGGCAGGGAATAAGCCATGCTTAGGAATTGTGGTCATGGCCTCAATGTTTTAGAGGCCAATGTACTCATCTTATGTTAACATGTGTGTCTTCTGCTATTTCAAAAGCTGAGCCTGCCCACAGAGATGATACAGATTGTTTTACCTCACCTTGGGAAAGTCCAGTCACTTCTGGCATGATATTGTAAGCTCAGGTTTAGGGTCATATACTAGATTTGGCCAGTATGGCTTGGAGAACAGGCCTGCATATGTACATCTTTGAACTCACATATATATCAATATGTGTAAATGAACAGATGTATGCAGATACAAATGAATCTGTAGAAGTCAAACAGGCCTATCATAAGTATAGCTTTTATGAGAATCTGAAATCTGAAATAAGAGTATAGATAGAGGATAGGAGCCTGGATCGCCATCATCCTATAGTAGTAGAATTGTACTCTCAGCTTTCAGCTAGATTAGTATGCCCATAGCTAAACTGGTCTCTGAAATGGGTTCTTAAATACTTCATTTCTTACACCTGTAAGAGTTTGCCACAAAGTGTGAGTTTACGTGAACAGTGGTGATCTTTTCAGGCATTGTGAAGTCACAATGTTTGTGTTATTTTCTTCCATCCAAACAGCTCTCTTTGTCTCACAAAGTGCTGATATTGGTAAATAAAGTATGGCCAGAGAACAAGAAAGAGGTCACAATATTAAAAGACTCCCTGGCACTAAGAGGTTAATCAGATTGCCCTGTGGCTTTTTAATGACACGCTGTACATTCTTCATCAGAACACAGATATCTAAACACTGCTGTGCACTCCAGGATCCAGAGTCTGGAGGGTTCTATAAGGCAAGGTTTTCTGGCTTTTCTGGCTCTTCAAACCTGACATACTGCTTGCAACTTAATAGGATCTCAATAGTTTAGTGAATAGTATATCAACAGTGATATTTGATATTTCAGATTACTATTAATTAAATAATTAGAAATCTCGAATATGGATTCATTTATGCTTTAAAATTGTTAGCCTTCATCATTTACGCTTGGTGATGGAAAATGGAGTAACTAAAAGAGAACTAGAATGAGATGCTTCTTTTCACAGGGTTTACCATAAACATGGCTTGCAAGTAAGCATGGAAGGCTAGGTGAAGAAAGAAATAAAGTAATTGCCATGATTTAATGAAGATGATACTGTAATGGAATAGTAAAAAAGTAATCCATATTGATTGGAATAATAAAGTGTGTTGTCTGCATTCAGATTTTGGTTGTCACAACCACTGTGGGGTCCCCTGAAAAGAGGGGAAGTCTTTTATAATAGCTTTCTTTCTGATTATAGAACACCATTATTTCATTATGGTATAGAAATCATACATCATGATTATATCTAAAAGAAATTTTGTCATTAAAATATGAGTATATGCACATATATACTTATTTATTTCCTTATTTACTATGTGGGGGCACATGCATAGAAGTCAGTGGAGAATGTCTGGTGTCCTCTTCTATCCTTGAGACAAGGTCTCCCACTAAGCCTGGAGACGGGCTGCCTATCTGTGAGTCCCTGATCCCTCTGTCTCCATCCCTCAGAGTGTTGAAAATGCAAGTAGTTCAAGGCTTGGTCCTTCTGAAAGAATCTCCCATGGTTTTAGGCATTTATTTGTATTTTTCCATCAAATGTGCTTTGCTCATCTCTGGTCCATTTGGGGAGCCAAAATAAGAGGCCAGGTCACTGCTACATATGACAAAAGACATTTCTCAGGAAATTCAGCTGAGATCTCCCCAGAGATAAATGATCTTAGCATTGGTATCATGAAAACCTTTCAAATTAACACACACATGTGTCATTTGATTTTCCTGTGCAAGTAATGTAGTTGCATAAATAAATTTGTCTTAATGGTTTATGTGACAATTTGTTAATATGTGTATATATGTTGATTATAGCTGTATTTGATGTATAAATACATTTAGGTCACACATACATATGTTTGTGTGCCTGTTTATATATATATATATATATATATATATATATATATATATATTACACTTTATAATATATATAATATATATATATTATGTGTATATGCAGAATATGTATTGCATAGAACCAAGCTGGGTTTAGGAATTGTGTGTGTGTGTGTGTGGCTTCTGCATTTTGCCCATGTGTATTCAGGAAGCAGAAGAGAAAATGTGTCATTATCTGGGGAGAATTCAGCCTCAAATTAAATAGATTAAAAACACCCTTTCCTAGGCTGTCAGAAAATGTTGAAGGGCTTTCAAAAAGCAAAGAAAAATCTCTTGGGCAACCATATCTATATTTGCATTGCTTGTTTCAGAATAAAAACAAAATAAAAAATGGAAAAGAAGCTAAACAAATTCATGTCATACGCTCCTGACACCACGTCATTTTGAAAAGTGCTGGTTGGTCGCCCCTCCATGATGTGCCTGCCTCTGACATTTTAAGATCACAAATTGCTACTAGGAAACACTTTCTCTTTTCATATTTACAGTTAAAATGCCTTTTCTTCTTAATGGTTAATTAGGTCACTAATCAAAAGAGGCTCTTAAGAGGAAAATGAAATGTTGACATTTTGCAATTATTTGCTACTGTGAATAATACATAAACATATTACTTATGGAGAAAGCAGCTTTCAACCCCCTTATCTTTCCTGAAAGCTCATGCTGACAGCAGAATCCTATACCTTGGGTCATGGATTTCCAGACTGCCTCTTCTGTTTACATTGACTTTGGGTTATCTATATGTCATTATTGTGTTCTCCATAATACTGAAAATATGTTTATGCCACGTATGAATACATACATGTGCATGCATTCAGTTGTGTATATACATGTATATTTTCATCAATACCTGTATTTGTATGCATGTGTACACATGCTTTTATGTACATTGCTCTTATCTATTTTCAGTTACAGTCTGAAAGAGAGTATACATCACACAATGATATGTCATTAATTACTTGATGGGGAAACTCCCTTAAAAATAATTAAGTAAGTATTGTTCTAATAATTCAAACCTTCATTGGGCATTTTCTGAGTTCTTTAGCTTTAGGGTTGCACCAAGTCTAAGGATTATGGACAGGGTTAGGATATGGTGTCTTCCCTTTCAGAGCTGAGAATCTGAAGACTCCATAACATACAAGGACCATGGATTCATACAAAGTCATTAGTCATAAAAAAAATCCATAGCATGATAAGCATTGAGCATCTTACTCTGTACAATACACAGGAGTACAAATAAATCATGATTTCGCTGTGATGGTAGTGCAAGCCTTTAATCCCAGTACTTGGGAGGCAGAGCCAGGCAGATCTCTATGAGTTCAAGGTCAGCCTGGTCTACAGAGCAAGACCAGGACAGGCACAAAAACTACGCAGAGAAACCCTGCCTTGGAAAACCAAAAATAAATAAATAAATAAATAAATAAATAAATAAATAAATAAATAAATAAAAATAAAAAAATCATGATTTCATAGATAGGAATTATCTTAAATATCCAAACTCATAGAATAAGAGTTAAATAGTGTTTATAGGAATTGGGGTGATAGAGAAACTGAGAATTACTAATCAGTAAACTGAAGGTCTAGTTATGAAAAAAATCAGTATATTCTTGCAATATACTATCAAATGATGGTATGTCTACAATTAACAATATAATATCACATGCTTTGAATTAATAAAAATGGTTGTTGACATGTTTAATTTTCAATAGAAAAAATAATAAACATGTGTGAGTCATCTATCTGGCTGGCTAATGCAATTTAGATAATCTTTTCTTTCATCTCACTTTAGCCATCTGTCACATTGTCAAAGAAAGAAATACTGAGGAGCACATCCCCTCAAAACCAGCATTTTAGTGGAGAAGTTCAGTCATCCCTATAGCTTGGGACCAGTATTTTGTAAACCCAACACATTCTGTCTTTATCAACCTGCCATGACTTGCTTCTTAGATTACTGTTTAGTCTCCACTTTGCATTCATTACTTCCTTATTTTTCCATGGTCCCTTTTAAGTTTCAGTTCAAAACTGCCAATTAAGAAATGCCAGTCAATTCAGAAATGAGTGGGAGAAGGAAAGAACTTCTCTGAGCACATTCACACTAGAGGTTTCCTGCCCTTCTAGATGGATCTAGGAACCTTGAAGATTGTAGGATTCTCCTTTGCCTCTCCCTGGTGTTTTGTGAATACTGGAAATGCTTGAAATTCTCCACTATGTCTGCTGAGCTCCATTATCTGCTTTCTTCCACACAGAGATTTACTCTGGATCTGTTCTTGCCTCTTCTTTTTCTTCCAGGATACCAGTCATAGGTCTGGAGAGACTGCTCAGTCTGTAAAGTGTTTGCCTCAAAAGTATGAAGACATGAATCAGATCCTCAGAAGTGAAGTGATGAAGTCTAGACGTGGTGGAAAGGAACTGATACCTCAGTGTTGGGGAAGCAGAGACAGGAAGAATGTGTGGGCTCCCAGGCCAGCTTTCTACCTTATTTGGTGAACCTCAGGCCAATGAAACACGTTATCTCAGAAAAAATATGGGTGGTTCCTGAAGGAATGACACTCACATCTATTCTTTGGCCTCCTCACACCTGTAGGTCCCTCATCATTTGCACACATGCACACACACACATGCACACATGCACACACACATACACACACAAATACGTGCACACAAATACACAAAATCAATAGATACATTATCTCATCTCAATCTAATGTGATCTCTTCTTGACAGATTATGTCAAGACAAAAAGGTCTCATAATACATTTTCATTTTATGTCAATGAGTACACCATTACAGAGATCTTTCAGTCTCAAACACCTGAGTTCTCATCTTCATAAGCTATATTGCACTAACCACCTCTTTCTCACTGAGTAGTCACAAATATCTAATAAAAATTTTGATGGAATGTAGTTATATACTGTAATAGTAATGTTTATATCAAACACTTTCATTATATGTAAATCATGATCAGATATGTAATTCTGAAGCACAATCACGTATATATGAACAAAAAATTAAACGTATATTCTCAAACGTAAAATTTACAGTACTGTTCAGGATATCAGAACTCACATGTATTTTGTAATGTAAGTATGTATTAATTACCCATGTTTTGTATAATTGGACATATTTTGGCAAATACCTCCTATATTACACTTTAGATACTGCAAAATTGACCTTTGGTAAAGTGCAATTACACACCCAAGTTTGTCCGTTTAGTTGGCTGAGGAATAAGAACTTGATTACTTTTGCTCCCAAGGGAAATGAACACCTAATGTAAGAAGTCAATGACTTCCACACTGAAGGCTGTCTGTCAAATCTACTGTGATTTCATGCAGTCACATGTGTCAGTTGGTGAAGTCCTTCTCTCTCACATGTGGATCCTGCCCTCTATCAATCCAATGTTTGTTACCCAAGTGCAAGTAGCTATAGGTCCAGGCCAGGAAACTAGAAAGGGCAGTGAGTCGGGACAGGAACAGAAGAGATCTTAAAGGAGGGGAACAGGGAAGACAACAGAGAAAAGTAGAAGTCACAAATACTGGAGGCAAAGCAAACAGTAGGAGAAGTTGGGACAGGAACAGGAGCGTGGGGGGAGAAAGGAGTAGAATCAGCCAAAATGAACTATATACAAAGGCCTGAATGGAACTCTATTACGTTGTAACATGATTTACAAAATAAAACATTATAAAAGTCAAATGATCTCATGACTCTGTCTTCACCTTGTAGATGCTCTCTTGTGTTTTAAATATCACAAGGAGCAGAGAGACAGTGAGATTATAAAATCAGATTTAATTCAACCTGAATAGTGACTGGCTATTTGATATGACACGTATTTCTTAATTTTAGATTTAGTCTCATCAGGTACAAAGTAAGAATAATGCTTATCCATACAATGAATTTTAACATCATCTTAAAATAATAAATCTCAGTTCATCTTAGGTTTATTTTAAATGTGTGTACATACACAGAGTAAAAATGTAAGATATATTTACAAACACACACACATATATAAATATATATATATATATACACATACATACAATAGTATAGAAAATCAGTGCAACAAAATAGATATGATGGTGATTTACCAAAATGATATAAAAATGACTGTGCTTAGGGAAGGAGCGTATAACACATATTTTCACAAGGAGTAATAAAAATTAGTACTGTCTGTTTCTGCAAGGATCTTTGCTTATATCATCTAATAAAATTATCTCACTGACAGTAGATAGGTCATAATGATCCCTGCTTTATTACAGTTGAGAAAAATTTAGGATCAAAAATATTTGAGTAACTTGCCCAAAGCAACCAAATTAATTTGTGCAAAAGTTGGATTTCAAAAAGATGTCTGTCTTGAGGCAAACGTTAGGATCTGTCTTGGGGCTGAGAGGGAGAGACTGAACTTTTCAGAGATGCAGAAACCAGAATCGGAGGGCTTGTCAGAGCAGTTATTCAGAAAGCCCTCTGACCCCCAGGCACTGATGGACGACGCTATCACCGCCCGCTTTTGCACCTGGTAGTTTGCGGACACCTTCCAAGCTCAGCTCCTGTCTCAGTGTGGCCTCTTGGGATGGCTGCCTGATTAATGAGCTCCATTCACAAAGCCTTCTGATGAAGAAAACGTGCCATGGCTGTAACTGGTAAGCCCTATCGTTGTTTGAGTTGGCATTGAGACATGCAGGCTAAATCTCCATCCTTGTAGCTAGGGAAATGGAAGGATAATACGATCAAATCTGAGGATTCATCCTCTGTGTGTCTGTAGGCTTATTGTCAGGGGCCACTTTGAGTAGTAGTCAGTTGGATTCCTGGCTGGATGTAACGTGTTCCAGCTCCCAATGTTTATTAAGTATTTTCAAGATTATATCTTAACCTAATCCTTTCATAGCCTTTGGAATTCATTCTGCTTTAGCTCATAGTCAGTGCAATACCGGAGAAGTTAAAGAAAACACCAGTGCACTGCCTTTCCCGCGATGTTTTTGATTTAGGGAGGAATCTAGGAAGAAGGAATTAATTGTAAAACCATTTCAGAGATATTAAAAAAACATGTAAATGTAGGAATAGCTTGTTGAATATGAACCTCGGCACTGAGGTCGCATGGAAATGTCCCATGTATGCTGGTCTCATGCATCACAGTGCTAAGTGTTCATACTTCGTGTTGTTACTGCTTGATTATTTGTCTAAAGTTTCTAAGAATTGTGTCTATGAAGCTGTATAATAAAGTCAATCGAGTCTAACAATGATATAAACTGTATGGCAGCCCAAGCCTGGGAACTCAGCATTAAGAATTCAGATATAGCCAAGCAGGGGTGGCCCACACCTATAATCTCAGCATGTGGGAGGCAGAGGCAGACGGATCTCTCTGAGTTTGAGATCAGCCCAGTCCACAGAGCAAGTCCAAGGACAACCAGAGCTACACAGAGAAATCTGGTTTTGAAAAGCCAAAAAAAAAAGATACAAAAAATTGTGAATTTGAGGACAGATTGGACTATATTGTGAGTACCAAGTCAATTATGGTTACACAGTTGAAACCTATCAATTAAAATAATAATGACAATAATAATAAAAAATTAGATCAATGGTGTTGTGTTTAAAAAGAGTTAACCGAACATTCTACTAATTTAGAGAATTAATTTATTTGAAATCATGGAAGACTTATTCTATATTAAAGTTGGTTTATTTGTGGGTATGAGAAATAGTGTACCTGAATGTGTCTGTTTCTCTGTGTGTGTGTGTGTCTTTACATATGTGTATTGAAGGTAGAAACAATACTTTTGTGGAAAATGAATGGGAATAATGGGAGAGGGAAGGCAGAAAAAAGAGGAAAGTAAGTAAGACTGAATAAATCAAAGTGCATCATATGCTTATATGAAAATGTCTTTGTGAAGCCCAGTCACTATGAATGTACACAATGAACTTTGTTAAAAGGTGAAATTAAAGAAAAACAAATAAAGTAGCATCACCTTAAAGAATTAGAAAAGAAAACTGGCTTGTTGCCCCTCCTCAGTTTGTGTTTCAGTGAGTTAATACCCTTAATTAGACAGGAGATTTTCAATAAATCAGGCTTGTGCAGAACAGCATTTTCAAAGAAATAATCACAGGTGCTTTTGCAAAATGTTACATGCTAGCTTTCAAGCCAGGTCTTAAGATGTATCCAGCAATTCACTCAATAATTCCCTCATTATTTCACAAAAATCCTTAGAGCAACCACTATGTGAGAGGTGATAGTATGAACAAAAGATTTGGAAAAAGTGGAATGTCACATAAGTGTGGCATGAAAGAGGACATGAAATTCTTCAGTAGAAAACTGTGGGGATACTCAGTAATCTTGCAGTCTGCACACAGTTAAAGAGGCTTATTTGGAGCGACACAGCACCTTGATACTTCTAGTTTTCTACGACACCATCAACATTGTCTGAAATGCCACTCCACTATTAACCTTACAAAGGATCCAGGGAAAGAGAGAAGGCACTTTGAGTAAAGCATTTGCCAGATAAACTTGAAAATGTGAGTGTGAGTCCTAAGAATTCATGCAAACCTTGGATTGGTGGTGCATATCTGTAATCTTGGTGCTCCTGTAGCAAGATGGCAGGCAGAGGCACGAAAATTCCTGGTAGCTGGTAGACCAGTTATCCTATCACACTGAGTAGTGAACAGCAAGAGACCTTGCCTCAAACAAGACAAAAGGCAAGGTTGGACATTCAAGGTTGCCCTCTGTTATCCAAATTGTTGTGAACGTGTGTGCGCACGCGCGCGCGCACACACACACACACACACACACACACACACACACACACACAGTGTTTTAAAATAGATGTAACATACAATGTAATTTTCATTTGAGGGCAAGAAAAAAAATCTGTCAGACACTCTCTCAATCAGACTAAAGCAAACACCATTAATAACCAGTGAAAGATGTAAAGGGAAAAGTCTAGCAGGTAGCTCAATCTGTGATTTGAAGTGCATAACCAGAGTCTAATTATAATGAAAGATTAGAAAAGTAAAATCAAATTGATGATCATTTTACACAGAAACTGGCCTATAACTTTCAAAAGACTTGGTGTTATAAAAGTCAAACAAAGGATTTCATGAAGCCATTTAGGGTGAACGTGGAAGAGACTGGGCAGCTAAGTATATTGAGACTCTAAACTGACTCCTTATATGACATTTATGGGCTACAGTCAGTAGAGGTCTGTGCATTCTCTGATAGAGAAAGAACAAAGTGAGCTTTCTGGGTATGGTGAACATGTGCATTATATGGAAAAAAGATTGACCAATGTTTTCTGAAATGATTCCTTCATGGTGTAATCTTTGCATGCCCTGCAACTTCTGTCTCAATAATCGACTCTCCTGTTGCATCTTGCCAAGTTAGTAAAATCATACAAGTGTAGTATAGTGTGAATAAAACTTTATTTACAAAAATAAGAAATGGTTGAGTCTGGACATATGAGTCATCATTCACTGACTCCTGATGCAGGAAAATGCCGGGTTTTTTGTTTGTTTGTTTGGTTGGTTTTTTTTGTTGTTGTTGTTTTCATGGAAACTATTCATAGAAGTTTCCAGAGTTACTGGGGCATTAAATCAAGTTGCTATCACATGGTGTAGGACCGAAACAGGATTCCTCTGTGTCCACCATAGTCAAGTTGCTTCAAAGTGAAAGTGTTTAAGTACACATTACCAAAAGTCTCAAAAGAAAACTGTGAAACAGATAGGAAGTTTAAGTGTTTCTAGTAAATTGACTTGTCTTCTTGAGGTTTGGAACACCTATTTCAATGCAGCACAAAAGTTCCTTAAAGAAAATTATTTTCCATAATTGACAGCAAAAACCTCAAAATTTTCAAATAAACACATTAAAAATATATGACCTAAACAATCCTGCAATATTGAATTTAAGTCTGTAAGCTGTCTACAGGATATATTAGGAGATTTGAGCTATAACCTTAAAAGCATTATACCCTGCTACTCAAGTTAAAATGTTCTTTTTCAGTTTGCAAAACAAAAGGTTGTGATACTCAAAATTGCCCATATGGTATCTTGTACCTCTCTTTCTGTAAAATTTTAGTTCTTAGACTGATGTCATCTAGTTTAGGAGAAAAATCAAGCTTCATAAATCTGTCAATTTAACAACTCTGAGTCTTGGGATACTCAGCTCCATCACTCAATTATTATGTGTGCTTGGACTAAGCACTTGTTTTTCCATGGGTGCAAAACATGTCCTACATTTCCACTAACCTCTCTCTACCTCCATCTTACATTATTTACAGTGCATCTTACACATTTGGTCAGCATCAGTACCCCAGAAGCACCAGGATTTTGAAGAAAGCTCTCCTTTTCTTCTAGGCAGTGTGAAATAATACAAAACGTAAGACTAAAAGTGAAAAATTCACAATATTTTATAGATATATATCCAAATGAGTGGCCTCCTGAAGTGCATATTATTAGCCTCTTGTGTTTGTGTTCATTTGCTGCTGGCATTGCTTCTTTCAGGAAATTTCTTGAACACTTCAAGAAACACCAAGTTGGAAGAAAATAGTTATGTCCTTTCTCTTAACTGGCCCTCTGCATAAGCGAGACAGTTGTGTAACTTGATCTATTTAAAGGGTTCCTGGCAGTGGAATCAGGATCCATCCCTGGTGCATGAGCTGGCTTTTTGGAGCCCATTACCTGTGTGGGACACCTTGCACAGCCTTGATTCGGGGGAGAGACTTGGACCTGACTCTCCTGAAAGTAACAGGCTTTGCTGACTCACCATGAGGGGCCTTACCTTTTTAGAGGAGGGGATAGGGGGATGGGTTGGAGGGACTGGAGGGGAGCAAGAGGAGGGATGAGAGAGGGATCTGTGGTTGGTATGTAAAATGAATAAAAAAACAGCAGATCTCATTCTACTAGAAAAATATGAAAAAATGAGGTTGGTATAGTGCTTTAAGCATGCACAAGCATGATGGCCTGTGTTCAGAAAGAACCTCAGGCCCCATGTAAATAGCCCATATAAATAGGCAGTCATGGTGCCACACATTTGTCACACAAATCCTGAGAAGATATAGATAGATCTTTGTGGGCTCACTGGCCACTCAGGCTAGCCTCTTCAACAAGCTCCAAGGCCTATGGGAGCCCCTATAACAAAATAAACAAAACAAAAATCAAGATAGGTAGCCCGTAAGAAACAACACCTGAAGTTGACATCTGGCGTCCACAGGCATGTCTGTATGAGTGTACGTGCACCTACACAAATATGCACACTCACACACAAAGACCTGAGACACTAGGCATCATATCTACAGAAAGACTTAAAACAACACAAGAATCTTGGCCATTTCAGTCTCCATATCTCCCACTGTGTGTGATTTCAAGGGATAATCCTGAGTTGTCTGTAAACACCTTACTAACCATGAACATGTTATTAGTGTATGAAGGGTGCATTCTTTATGGTATTAACAACTCATTCTAAAGCCACCCTCATGAAATAACTGAGAGTATCTTCCTAGTTTCATTTACCAGTGCATAAGACATATTTATATTTTCTTCTGTACCTGAGTGCAGGAAGTAGTAGCCATCAATCACTGGGACACACAGAGGATCATAATTTAGGGATTTGGAATTCTGTTGTAAGCTTTGCAGACAGTCACATTAGAAGGCCGGTCAGTTTACCTTCCTAAGTGTCAAATAAAGATTTCATAGACTCTGGTACCCTTTAAATTGCATGTTTTCCTTCGCAGTGAGCCCAGCAGCTTTTTCAAAGGCCTATATCTCCTTCAGAGATATAGTTTTCTATTCAGATTTAAGACAAACCCAATCCACACAGTTACGTAAAGGGCTTTACTTAGTAAAGAAGTTTGACAATGAATTTTCTCCTAAATTCGAATTATAAAATTATAGGTCACAAAAAAATCAGTTTTCACTCATCTTCTCTTGAGCACATTAAAAAAGTAAGAAGAAGAAGAAAAAGAACCACTTACCACCAGAACAGTTGCCACAGCCTGGCAGGAACAGGTGTCCAGGATAGAAAAAAATAGAGAAATGAGTCATATGAGTCATTATTAATGATATTTTGCCAAAGGACTATTCCAAATGTAACTAGTCAGAATTTTATGGAAATTTCTTTGGAATATTTTCAGTGACCTAGAAAAAGAGACACTTGGAAGACCATGAATGGCAGTTAATGAGAGAACAATAAGTTATAGTTTCTTATTAAAAGCTAAATAACAATAGCTTGCCCTCCATATGTGGTCACAGTTACTATAAAAAACAACAACAACAACAAAAGCAACAACAACAAAACCCTAGAGTAGATGTCCCAAAAGAACAAGGTACCAGAAATAGCTTTAAAGGCTCTGAAACAATCTTTGTCAATGGATTAAAAGTCTAGGGGAGTAAAGAAAGGAACAGAGATGAGATAAATGCTCTGAGTCTGACAGGAGGACTATGAGATTTCTTAGCCTCTCCATGCTTGATTCTACAAGATCTGACCTCATACACAGAAGGTGTGTACTTCCTTGGCCAGGGTTACCCAGCAGTGTTACTCCTTTCCCTCCTACGTCTGGGTGTGAGCACAGGCTGAGTGCAAGCAGCCGATAATGGGATCTGTGTGCTCTGCTTCTGTCAACTCTTGTGAGCATGCTACAATATTTGCTATTTCACTCTTAGGACATACTTTGATAGTAGAGGCCTTGTCATCAGAAGGTGGAGGATATAGCAGAAGACAGAATTGGGGATGCTGGGTATACAATGATTGGTTTGTGAAAATGGTGAAGCAGATATATAATCAGGGTTGTCACTCACTTTGGTTTATGGGAAGAAGAAATAGCTAATGAAATGAAGGAGAGGGAATGCTGGGTATCTCCATCATTGGGCCGTGGGAACAAGGAAAAGATAGTGAAAGCTGAAGAGAAGATGCCACATGTCCACTTTATTGGCTCATGGGCATGAGGAGGAGTAGGAGAAAGAATAGAGGATGCTGAGTATCTGCTTCATTGGCTCATGGGCTTTAGAAGGAACTGGAAGAAGGCAGAGAAGGGGATGCTGGGTGTACAACCACTGGGAGAGAAGGAGGTGCCTGAGGAAGGCAGAGAGGTGAGTGCTGCCTATCCACTTACCCTTTTCTTTGACATTGATGCTTCCTTACCTATGACCTTCCTCTGTCAGATATGTTTCATTTTCTGCATGACCTCATATGACAGGTATTTCAAGCTGTGGTCTCCAGGTCTGATCTGCTATTGTAGAACCTGTTATCACTGAAAAGGAAGCTTTAAAATTCAAAGTCATAATGAGTAACATTTTAAAATTCATGTCTTTCTCATCCTTCTCGGCTGTTGGTTGCTTCAAAGAAGGTAAAATTATTGTGCATTGTACAACAAATATCTCCAGCAGGCTTTGTTTAAAAATGCATGCAAAAAGCAGCCTTCCAGCTCAAATGTTTGTTGGTGAAGGCCGTTGTTGACAGAAACTTGTTCAGAGAGCAGGACTTTGCAGCCACAGATTCTCACACAACTCTCAGAGCATCGTTCTTGTCCTCCTCAGGGACAAGAAGATCTGACTATCTACAGACTCTTTGACGAAACAATTGGACTCCGCTAAATCCACACACTGCCTCTTGCAATCCCCCGAGAGCAAAGGGCCCCAAGATGGCTTTGTACCCTCTTCCTAATCAACCCCATTCAAGTCTTTAAAGCAAATGAAACAATTAATTTCTTTTAACAAAGCATACATATTCACCAGCTTTTACTTCTTCAGAATTTTAACCACAGACTATTCTTGAGGGAATGCCAGTTTCCACGGATCTGAGCTAAAGAGATAAGAGCTAAATTCCTAGATAAATAGTTTTATGTAATTTAATGACACAATAATTTTCTACCTTTAAAGTCTGTATAAGTTAAACTTAAGTAGATTTTGAAGATTTATGCAAAGTGGAAAATGTTTGAATGACTGTAAAATTAAAATAGTGTTTTCTTTATAACCTGCCTTATATTATGTATTTAAATAAAGTGTGTTGCTTTGGGTGTAAGGCATAACCAATTTAGGCATTCAATGTCACATTATTTTTGCACGGAAAGTCAAAGTTCTGAGTTGGAAAAAAGAAAATATTAAACAAGAGCTGGCATTGCAAGCAAGTAGAGGAAATAAAATATAAATGAAAATATAAGTGAAATAGGAATGAAAAGAAGCTACACTAATACTGATGGCATATTTTAATTAAGTCCATATGAGTATACGGATGCTCCCACAATGAAGGTGTTCATTACACTACTTGTAAGTTGAGTTAAAGTAAAATTGCTGAACTAGAGAAAAACCAGGAGCCTCAAAAGCCATGGATGGTGAATGACTACAGAGAAACAATGTTTTCCAGACCAATAGACAGGCTGCACATGGGAAATCAGAGTGGTTGTGACAACATGCACAAGTCCTGAAAAGGGAGATAGCTATGAAGTCCTGCCCTTAGCTGAGGAGGACCTGACGATTGGTAGCTGCTAATAAACAGAATCAATTTACTTTAAGGATGTGACCCCTGTTTGGTGGATATCTGTCCGGTAGATGGCCATATATCCAAGAGTATATGGGGGGCACAAAATAGAATGATGGGCTCACAATAAATAAATAAATAAATAAATAAATAAATAAATAAATAAATAAAGATATGAAGTTGAAAGGAGCGCATGTGAGAGGAATTGGGAAAAGGACTGAATATTATCAAAACACATACAAAATTCTCAAGTAACCAGTAAAATGTGAATTGTTTTAAGTTGTTAGAAAACCATTAGTAGATTTATTTCCAAATGTTGGTTGATATAAAATGATGGTTTTATGTACCTTTAAGCTACATTATGCAAAGATTTCTTAGAAAACACACATACACAGAGAGAGAGAGAGAGAGAGAGAGAGAGAGAGAGAGAGAGAGAGAGATTCTCAGAAGAATTAAACAAATGTCCTGTTGTTATTTTGTTTGTTTTGATGTCAAAATCAGCTTAAACAAAGACATCTAATTTTGGCTCACAGTTTGACAAGGCATAGTCTTTCATGTTGGGAAGGCAGGGTGGCAGGAGCATGAAGCAGCTGACACTCTGGAATAGAGTAACATGGCTATTGATGTTCAGCCTGATTTCTCGTGTTTATTGAGTCTGAGAACCCACTCCATGGAATGGCTCCACATGCAGAATGGGTCTTCCTCCCTTGCACAGGGATATCCTAGGTGTATGTCCTAGGTGATTCTACAGTCCATCATATTGATGATGAAAATTAGCCATCACATGTTTGCTAAGTATATTATTCAGTTATCTTGATTTAGTCCTGGCTACTTACTAAACAATTCTGAGAGCATGATGTGTTGTATATGGAGAAATTAGATAATATCTTTTGTTTTCCTTTTTATTCCTTTTAAGTATTTTTGTTTCATCAGTAGTGCATATATTTGAGTCATATCAGCTCTCGATCCAAATTTAAATTGCACCTAGGTGATTGCAGCTATAAATCATTTCAACTTTAGAAACTTATCATAGCATGCATCTATAAGTTTACCTAGTTTTTCTTTCTTATTTCTATATCTTATTTGAAATTGAATAAACATGGTCTTCCCACTTGTTAGGATATATCTTAAAACTTTTTGTGTCACCTTCTCCTCAAGTCTTACTACATTCTCAGTTTCTTTAAGAAAGGAGAGACATTTAACTCATAATTCTTAACCATGGGGCACAATGTTGAAAAGTTGGATATAAACTCATATATTTGTATTTACATTTATCATTCTAATATGACCGTGGGTGAGTCATTTAGGTGGTAGGGGTGGTAGGACTGTTTCTTAGGAATAATACTGTTTTCAGCCTAGGAGACTCAGCAAGTAGTCAGTGCAGTCAAGTTCTGAAGCTGTAACTTCAGATATAAGATATATAAGATTTGATAGATAATGTGATGATGGTGGAAATGCTACTTTTTCAGTATACACTTTTAACTCTATTTTGAGCCAGTTTTAAGTATCTGTGTGGAAACCATCCATCTCTTGAGCAGCCTATTGGTACATTCACTGCTGTGCCAGGCTGTGTCTGGGCACCCCTTCATCCAGCCATTCCATAGGCAAGCTTAAGACACCCATAGGTGACACCATTGTGCAAATCCTGTCAAAAAGATGAGGGCTGTTAGCTAATTTTAGTCCAGTATTGCCTGTTGTGTGGGTTTCTGCCATTGCAAAAGCTCACCAAATAGTGTGGCCTATCATTCTCTTCTGCTGCTATAATGGGGATGGTGGTATTTGCTTGTGTGGCCCTGTGTTTTAAGTGGTTGTGCTCACCACGGGGAACCTAAGGCAACAAATGGCAGGAGTCTTTTGGTCTTTTTTGATCTGCATCTGGCTGTGTCACATATGGTCCTTCATAAAATGGCAAAATCCTAGTTTCAATTACTTCAGTGTTCACCACCAGCAACTCTGTACTGTTTTGGACAATACAAAAACAACAAAAAAAATCTGTTTAATGAATGTTTATGTCATTCAAACTCTAGAAGGTACATAAGGAAAAAAAAACATATCTGAAAAATAATGCAAGATAGCTTTCTAGATTTAATAATACACATAGAGTCAAAATGTTCTTGAAACCCCAAAGAGGATGATTCAAACCATGTGTGGTCAAAACATTTTTTAAAAACATAGTTACCTCCCAGGTGCAAGATATTAGCTCTTTGAAATTTTATTTTCAAAATTCACTCTCAAACTAGGTAATATGAATGACATTGTCTCTAATAAAGAAATTACGCTTATATTAAAAAAGTTATAATAGTGACATATGGTGAGAATAATGTACTATGACAACATATGATTCATTCTGAGATTATAAAAGTTAGTCCAACCACCAAAGAGACATCAGTGTTAGTCACTACATTAACAGAATAAAGAAAAAAACAGCATAAAAATCTTAGCCAGTAAAAAGCATTTGACAAAACTCATCCTTCACATAGGATAAAATATGTAAAAAACAAAACAGAGAAAAAGGAGCTATGATTTGAGAGAGCATACAGATCATATGGGAAGGACTAGAGGGTAGAAAGGAAAGGGGTAAATGATGTCATTATATTTGAATTTTAAAAGTACTAAGCAAATTAGATACTTTAGGGAATTCTCCCAATGTGATAAAGATGATTGAAAAGAAAACAAGTGGGCACATTTAAAATGACTTTTTAGCTGGGCGGTGGTGGCGCAAGCCTTTAGTCCCAGCACTCAGGAGGTAGAGCCAGGTGGATCTCTGTGAGTTTGAGGCCAGCCTGGGCTACTGAGTGAGTTCCAAGAAAGGCGCAAAGCTACACAGAGAAACCCTGTCTTGAAAAACCAAAAAAAAAAAAGACTTTTAAAAAAATGCTTTATCCACAAAATATCAAGTAAAAGGCAAGAATATTATTTCAGTTCCTATTTATCATACTAAAATTTTCCAACCAACACAATAAATCAAGAAAATCAAACCTACATGATGAATAAATTTCAAGGGAGAAAAAGTAATCTATTCACTTTTATTATTGGCTATATATAAAATGTCTCTTGAAAATTTCCTTTAGATTTGAAGAAATTAATTGTAAAATATATATGATTAACCATAATTAGAAGAATAAGAAATGACAAGGGTCAACACTCATAACATTTTTTTTGCTTTTTTGTTTTTGTTTTTTTGTTTTTTGAGACAGGGTTTCTCTGTGTAGCTTTGCTCCTTTCCTGGAACTCACTTGGTAGTCCAGTCTGGCCTCGAACTCACAGAGATCTGTCTGGCTCTGCCTCCTGAGTGCTGGGATTAAAGGCATGCGCCGCCGCCGCCGCCGCCGCCGCCGCCGCCGCCACCACCACCACCACTGCCCGGCAGATTTTTTAATAATGACTAAAAATTGATGGTATTTAGAGCAATGTGCTATTAATGACCATCTAATAAGAGAAATTACCAGGAGATGATAGAAGTCAAGAAAAGTCCATTAACAATATGGCAAATTGATATCGATGAAGATGAATATTACTGAGAAATCTCTTGCTCTCTCTCTTTTTCAAATATAAAGTGGAACAAACAACCCATCATCCCTATAAGTAGATAGAGAAAGAAAGAAAGAGAGAGAGAGAGAGAGAGAGAGAGAGAGAGAGAGAGAGAGAGAGAGAAAGAAAGAAAGAAAGAAAGAAAGAAAGAAAGAAAGAAAGAAAGAAAGAAAGAAGCAAATACACATGAAAGAATTAATGCATTAGTGACAAGACTGTATATGGAGGGTAACCAGCTCCTCTCTTAACTGAGTTTGAAGTCTACTCCGTGGGGGCAATTTGAAATCTGGAGCTGTCAACACTGTATATGTATATATATACTGTGTGTGTGTGTGTGTGTGTGTAATGGGTTATGGTTGTGTGTGCAGTGGGTTATGGTTATTGCAGAGACTTATAATGTACAAAGTGCTGATAATAAGGGACTGAGTCTTCAGCCACAGATGGGACATGTTTCAACAATCACACCCCAGGACTGAGGGAACATTGTAGAAAAGTGATGAAAAGAATTAAGAGCCAGAAGATGGGGAGGTAAGCTGTGAAATGCTCTGCCCTGGACATGACATCATTGTGATACACATGAACTCATACCAGCTATGGTGCCCAAGATCTGCACTGAATAAATTCAATTTTAAATTCCAAGAAGGAGTGGAGTGAACTCCAAATTCCCCATCCCTTGCTGAGGACCTTCTTTAGGGGGTCAACACTGGTAAGTTGCACATGTCCCAGTGGATGACCTCACATTTATGCATGTATGGAAAGAACTGATTGGACTCACTGAGCTAGATAAATAAGCAAGTAAGAGAACAATTTTGAAAGGAGGACATGAAGTTGGGAGGAAGAAATAATCCTTTGTTACAAACTGGGAATGACCCAAATATCCTTTGGTAAGTGAATGTATTAAAGAATTAGTATTTCCATACAATGGACACTAATAGTTTGAGCAATGTGAAATAGCTGAGTGTTTTAATTACAGTGTTTCCACTTCACTGTTTCTATGTGAAAACCCAGAGCTGTCCATGATGAAAACGTTAACTTCACTTTACATTAATAAATCACGTTTTAAGTAGATTTGAGTCCACAAGGGAGAAAAAAATTATTTATTTCTAGCATTTCACTTATGTTCTAGACACATCTGAGTTGCATTTGGAAGTAATTTGTTTTTATTGTATATGATATCTGGCAGAAGTGAAGGCATCATTTACCTTTCATGTCAAAGTTCGAGGGTAAGGGATCATGCTTCAAGGACATCATGACAGAGCCCATACGTACACCTCAAAGACATTCCCAGGTACTAGAGTAAGAGTACATGGATGATCAGAGTGGCCATCACAATGAAAGCCTTGTCACCATCATTGAGGCCCTCTGACCCCTACCCTCTATTCACAAATTGTTAAAACAGTATAAAGCTTCACTAGAAAAAAACACCCTTTACTTATTTAACTTAACACCTAACTTTATTTGAAATGTCAATTCTAGGAGAGGTCACATTTGTGAGTTATATTACTATGCTGATCAATAATGTCTACCTGTTTAAGCAATTTCATTTTTATTGCTGGGAAGAACAGCGGAGCTATTTATGCACACAGCAAGTGTCAAGGGTGTTCTTTAACTAAAGTAGTGTCATATCTAAGTTAAATACTTGAGTTTGACACCTGTTCTCTCTGGATCTGAATCTTACCTCTGCAATTAAGAGCTGTGGAGTTTGTGAAAACGTTTCCCTAGGTGTTTTTATTTGAAAAATGACAATAAGAATAGTATCTGCTTTACAGTCAGAAGTAAAATTACTAGGCAAAGGATCTTGGCTGCTATCAGTTCTAAAAACATCTGAACTACTTACATAGAAAGAAAGAGCCCTAAAAACACAGAAGTTTCAAAACTCTCACTACTTGCTCAGTTCATGGAGGGCTATGATGCTGAGCTTGAACTAATCCAGCTGTAAGCAAGACAATTTTGTGGGCTCAGGTGTTGACAACCAGGCCCACTCTCTAGTGTCTTGGGCTGATACTTATTTTCAAAGCTATTTGAGTATTATTGGATCAAAACCAAAACCACCACAACAACAGATAACAACTGTTCTTTCTGCCTTCAAAAACTTCAAGTTGTGAAACTCTATGCAGACTGGCCCTGAATAGGATTGCCATGGCGCTGTGCACACTAGAGCAATGAACAGATTACTGCTGTAATGAAAATGTAGCCTTTGGCACGGTATTAACCACCTCCTCCCAGCAAGACAGCCTTGTTTATCATTACTGGTTGGGATTCTTCTGAGAGTCTTTGATGCATATGACAAGGCTCATATCCAAGCCAATTTGAATTAATTTCTTCCATAACATTTCACAAAACACTGGCAAATGCTTCCTAAACCAGAATGCCTTCCCATTTCCACACACACACACACACACACACACACACACACACACACACACACACACCAACATTGACCCATCATTAACTAGAACAAATTGTCCATACTGAGCAGGAAACTGTCTCTGGGTTTTACACAGTGATGGACAGTTTACTCACCCATACATTATTAGGTAGAATCACAGTACTGTTCATAAAAGCTGGAAGTGACTATTCAAATTATGATTTTGTTCATAGGTTAGAAATCACAATTATTTCTAGAGATTATTTTCTGGTAAAACACTCATGACTACTTCTCCACTTTAGCCAATGCACTTTTCCTAACCAAGTTAATTTCTTTCTCCTAAATTCAAGCTCTGAGTCCAAGTACATAGACCCCTAGTCATGTGCTAATTATTTATGCTGACTACCTCCCAACTTTTTAAATTAGTAAAGCTTTCCCTTCACCAGTCAGATTTAGAATGGCTTGCAGACCTGTGTCTTCAGATACCTCTCCTCATTGGCCCACTTTTGCATGTGTGCACGTATTTTTGGCTGTGGTGGTGGTGGTGGTGGTGATGGTGGTGGTGGTAGTGGTGGTGGTGGTGGTGGTGGTGGTGGTGGTGGTGGTGGTCAGGATTGAACTCAGTATCATGTGGGAGGAAGAAATTCTGAAACTACTGGAATCATTTATGACTCTATTTACTGTTTGGCGTAGGGCTAGGAAAGTGAGCCTAAATCAATACAATTCAAAGCACTTTACCATTGTGATTCATTCCTAGTCCACCCCCATCCATTCTTTTACCCGCTTCAGTAAGATAGTGCAGTCCCTAAGGCCATGTCATGGTGTTATGAAATGAAGTAGTGGGAGAACAAACGCTTCGCAGTTGGATCCTTGCCATGCCTTACTCTATGGAGGTAAATTTACACCAGTAACCTGACTTTCCGGCCCTTTCATTTACTCACTTACAAAAGGAGAAGATTACAGCTTTATAAGATGACTGATAACAGTTTATGATTACAATGACCCTTATTTTTTCCTGAAGTAATATCTTAAAGCAGGAATGGTATAAAAGTGAGTAACTTCAATATAAACAAACTATATACTGACCTCGTGTTTGCTAGGATGTATTTGTATGTTTTCTTACTGAGCCTGCTTTTCCAGATTCCTCCCCCCGACCCCCACCCCCCTCACCCCTCCTACCCCTAGCCCCACCATGTGTGACTACACTATTACTTTCCTAATTTGGGCATCAAGTGCACTTTATAGACATTTTAGATCAAGTGTTTCCCTATGGAAACAACAACCTCAATCAACACTGAGGTGATGATGAAGGGAGACTGCCTCCGATGAGAAGAACCATGATTTTAACCACAAAAGCCATAGATATTCCAAGGTAGTCTCTGATCTCATTTATCACTTGATTGTCAGAGGCACAGGAGTGAATTAAAGCTGCAGCTGTCATTGTCATTTTGGGGGAACATTCCTTTCCAAGCTTAGGTTACATTTTGCTATCTCACTAGGTAGAAAAGCATTTCTTAAGAGAAAATGTGGCCCTTGCCTTCCCCTGTGGTCTTCTCTTTGTCTGATATATCAAAGAATTTTCTATAAACAGAGCCCTCCTGAAGACACAATTCAAGGCCAGAACTAGGCCTTTATACATGACATATCTTCACAGTCATAAAAGATAGATCATAGATTAAAGGAGTCTGGTGGTAGTGGGAATGCAAAGATCTCAGATTTTAGCAATGTCATTGCCAGCTCATCAAATTCCTTCCAAGGACTGGAAGAAGATACCCATTCTTGGGGGACACAAAATGGCATATCAATCTAAGATTCAACCAAAATCTGTTTATGTTTACCACATTGTCCAGACCTCAGGACACAGTTATCAATCTGCAAAATTATACACAGGGTCTCCAGTTATGGAATTCACTTTTTCTGTTGTTAATGTGTACTATTAAAATTTATTTTATTATTATATTGTATGTATGACATCTTCAAAGGGTACATGTGTGCTATGTTACACTTGTAAGGTGAGGGAACACCTTGTGGATTTGGTTCTTTCATTTAAACTTTACATGAGTTCTGGGATTGAAACTTAGACTGTCAGGTTTGAGACAAGCATTTTTTCCTTTTGAGGCATCCCTTTGGCCCCTGATTTTCTTAAATTCATCACACTTCTATGTATTTCTCTTTTCTTTTTTATTCCAATGGCCTCTGTATTCAAAGAAGAAATCACAAAGAATTGCTGAGATGCCAGCTGCATCCTTACTTTAGGACACCTGAATCTTAGGACTTGGGAAGAGGGTTCTCTGGTTGAAATAGACATGAGGAATAAATAACATTTTTGAGCAAGGATAATGGAAGAGACACAAGCAAATTGTGAGCGGATTCCACTGAGAAGCACTGCAGATCCTGGAGTATCTCAGAGGACATGAGTCACCTTGTAGGAAGTAACTTTGTAACAAGGAACCTACCAAAAATTGTATTCATAGGTTAATACTAAGAACTAAATCTCTCTCTCTCTCAAAAAAAAAAAAAAATCTGTTCTCCATGCCTGATCTGCTCAAATAGTCATAACCTTAGGAGGTTAACTGGAGAGATGGGAGATCCCAAAATACAAGAAAGGAAGTTTCTTTTTGCCTACTGAGATGAAATACCTTTATGAAATTTGAGTTACTTGAATACAAATTCATAACTAGGCACTTCACTCTACTTGAATGACAGTAGTTACTGCCCAGATATTCTGGATTGGATGATCATTGCCTGATGTATGAGGTGATAGGATGTATGCTGTACGTTCCACTTGTCGTTCTTTCTCTCTCTCTCTCTCTCTCTCTCTCTCTCTCTCTCTCTCTCTCTCTCTCTCTCTCTCTGTCTTTTGTTGTTTACTCACTTTTTAACATCCTGACTAATGAATGTTTCCTCTCCTTTCTTTTCTCCTAGTCTCTACCTCTTACCTCCCCTCTTTTCCCTATCCATACTATCTTCCTGTGTTTCTCAGAAAAGGGAAGGCCTCCCATAGATATCAGCTAGCCATGGTATATCAAGTTGCAATGAGACTAGGCACCTCCTCTTCTATCAAGGCTGGACAAGGCAACCTAGTAGGAAAAAAGGGTCTCAAAAGCAGGCAATACAGTCAGAGACAGCTCCTGTTTCCACTGTTAAAATTCCACAATTAGACTAAGTTACACAACTGTAACATATGCAGAGGCCCTACATCAGTTCCATGCAGTTCTATTCTAGGTCTGTAGGCGATATATCCCACCTCTGGGTCCTTGTCCTCAGAGTGAGCTCCCTCTCATGGAATGGGTCTCAAGCTGGGTCAGTCACTGGTTGGTAACTCCCCCAATTTTTGCACTACTTTTACTCTAGCACATCTTGTCGGCTGGACAAATTGTAGGTTACAGAAGATGGCCAGTTCAGGATAGATATCCCTCATTGCTAAGAGTCTTAGCGGGGGATCACCCTCTTCACTTGATGGGAGTTTCATTGCACTAGGTTTCTAGTTCGTCCTAGAGATGATCTTAGATTCCAGTTGTCTCTCCCAGTACTCTCTCTCTCCATCTTCCCCCGACCTGATCACCCCTGTTCACATTCCCACTCCTTATCCAGACCCCTCCCCCAACCTACAGGTGATGTCTATTCTATTTCACCTTCACAGAGAGATTCATTGTCCTCCCTTGAGCCCTCCTTATAACTTAGCTTCTCTGGATCTGTGGATTATTACATTGTTATCCTTTACTTTATGGCTAATATCCACTTATAAATCAGTATATACCATGTTTGTCATTCTGGGTCTAGGTTACCTCACTCAAGATTGGAAATCAATATGACAGTTTCCCAGAAAATTGGGAATCAACCTACCTCAAGACCCAGCTATACTACTTCTGGGCATATACTCAAAGTATACTCCACCATACCATAAGGACACTTGCTCACCTATGTTTATAACCATTTTATTTGTAACAGCCAGAAACTAGAAACAACCTAGATATTCCTCCATCAAAGAATGGATAAAGAAAATGTGGTACATTTGCACAATGGAATATTACTCAGCTGTTCAAAAAAAAGATGATGTCATGAAATTTGCTGACAAATGGATGGAACTAGAAAAGGTTATTCTACTTCTCAAGCTGAAAACATCTCTTTTCCATCCAAGGATGAACCCTCTAATGAAGGGTGGCATAATGCAGCCTTTCTTTCAGCATCCTTTGTCAGGACATGGCTTTTGTACATTTTTGAAATCTAAGCAAAGCTTCACTGTAACATGAATTTTAAATGGTCTTATTAATAAAAATAAAAAATAAAAAAACGCAGTGCCAGCTATTGCAGTAAATTCTGAAAGATCAGAGAAGCAGAACAAGCCACAGCTAATCTTACCTTGCCAACTTCTCAGCCAATCCTGTTTCCTCAAACTGGAAGCCTCTGAGTCCTTATCTGAATGGATCTCAGCTGAACTGCTGCTAAAAGCCTAAAAGCTTAAAAGGCCTCTAGTCCTTGTCCTCATGTCTTATATACCTTTCTACTTCCTACCATCACTTCCTGGGATTAAAGGTGTGTGTCACCATGCTGGCTGTTTTCAGTGTGGCCTTGAACTCACAGAGATCCAGATGGATCTCTGCCTCCAGAATGCTAGGATTAAAGGTGTGTGCCACCACTGCCTAAACCTATGTTTAATATAATGGCTGTTCTGTTCTCTCACCCCTAGATAAGTTTTTTGGGGTGCACAATATATCAACCACACTTCTCCAGTGTCAGGAATCCTCAGCTAGTCTGTGAGAGATATTTGGAAAGTAAGCCACTCAAGTGTCCCTGACCTTCCCCCTCATCATGCTTTTCCTAGATATTTGCTGTCCAAGGCAACTACCTCTCTACCTGCTCAGTGGTCTAACAAAACCCGTCCCCAAACACATCTCATTGTAGTCATCTTTTTTTAAAATGTTTATTATTAAGAAATTTTATATTCATTTTGCATACCAACCACAGATCCCCCCTACTCCCTCTTCCCACCCCACAACCTTCCCCACCAACCCACCCCCATTCCCATGTCCTCCAAGTCACTGAATGTACTAGGCTCTGCTGACTCCACATGGGAAACATTGTAGTCATCTTTAGTTCTGTCTTTCTCCTCCACAGTCTGACACCATAGCTCTTCCAGGAGAGGAAAGGTCTAAACTGTGTTAACATGTCTGTCTGCCACAATGTTGACATTGCAGGATTTTGCATTCCAGAAGGGCAAACCTCAACATACATGCATATCTAACACTTGCATGCATGGAGGGAAGTAACTGTCACCATTCAAAGTGGCAACCTTCTCAAGAAACCCACCGACCCAATCATGAAAGGCCATGGGCCTGGCGGGGAGACAGAATTCATTAGGTGGTTCTATTCTGTGCACTAAGCTGAAGGTGATGATCATAAATGGTGGGCTAGGTAATTACCATGAAAATCTCTGCCTCTCTCCTGGATTTCTCTCCTGGGGTGTCATTTCACAACTGAATGAGAAAAAAAATTAATAAATAAAAACCTGTAGAATTTCTCCTTCTGTTTGTATGTCACTAAGCCAGTTTAAGAAATGCTATCTGCTCATAGAATTAAAACACATTGCCTAGACTAAAGTAATTTAATTCTATTCAAATTTGAGTGAGAGCCCTGTCTGATGAGGTTTCACCCCTGTCAAATGAAGAAGTGGCAGCCTCAGTGGGAAGTGACCAGACAGTCAAAGTGTCAGATCTTGTGTGAAAAGACAGGACTTGGCCATTTACACAACACCATAACCTTGTTTGGAGGGTTTGAAAAATAAATATACAAAAAAAAACACAAACCTACGTCAAAACAAGTGGAGAGAAAAAAATTACCACTCTGAGGCTCCCTCCCTCCATGCAGGAGATTCTATTGTGCAGGC